>NC_141156.1:116668403-116933403 GCF_053477565.2 Lygodium microphyllum | reverse complement strand
CGGATTTTCAGCAAACGGTAATTTGAAGTTAGCATTTTTCATGCATTGTACTCTCAAGCTAATTGAAAACCATACACAATAAGATTGGGTCTTGTTGGCAAATTTTGTATCCAGGGGGGTGATGTCTCGACCCAAGGGGGAGTGCACCCTTTGCGGCCAATTAGAAGAGTTCGTGGATGTGCAATGGATGGATTGTAGGAGCCAATCGACCACTCGCAAGGACCATCTATACCGTCAATGCCAGAGGAGACAGACAACCTTCCCGACCAGCCTACAATCTTGGAGCCTGAGATGGAGGCAATGATCGATGCATTGATTCCCATGGATGTTGAGACATCTGACCCGCTTAGAGAGGAAGCATCCATACCATTATATGATGGGTGCCGAGTATCTCGGTTGAAGACATTGCTTGCACTCTTAAGTGTGCAAGCAAAATACGGTTGGAGCGATACGAGTGTGACTGAGTTATTCAGGTACGTTACACACAGACTTCATTGATTTTTTTTAAAACAGTATTATTGCAAACATTTGTGTTTTTTCAAGGTGTTTTATGATTTTTTTCAGGTTATTGAAATATCATATATTGCCACCTGCAAATACCATGCCTGAGTCTCGTGATGATGCACGACATGTTTTACGGAAGCTTGGCATGGATGATGAATACGAGACTATGGAGACATGTCCAAAGTGTGGTGCTCACAGGTATCGACAGGACTTGCAAGGGCAAACCATCCCTCAAAAAGTTCTCAGACACTTTCCGCTCATCCCCCGCATAAACCACATGTTTCGCACGTCTGCCATGGCAAGCTTGACAACGTGGCATGTGCAGAATAGGTCCACGGATGGAGTTCAATGAATATCAGCAGATTCGCGCGCATGGAGCCACATTGACTCTACCTTCCCAGGCTTTGCGCGAGAGCCAAGGAATCTTCGGCTCGGTCTCGCCATGGATGGTATGAACCCATTCGGTCTGCGCTCGACTTCTTACAGTGTGTGGACTATAGTGCTTGTCAACTACAACATCCCTCCATGGCTTTCTACGAAGAAAGGACATCTCATCCTTAGCTTGCTCGTCCCGGGCCGCTACAAAGTAAAAAATATGGACGTGTATCTTCGTCGATTAGTCGATGAGCTTAAGATTTTATGGGAGGAGGGGGTCACAGTGCAAGATATGAGCAGGCGCGATGGTCAGCAGTTAGCCAACATTCGAGCCATTCTCATGTGGACGATGCATGACTTTTCGAGATTGGGAGAGTGCTCAGGTGAGCAGACCTTTGTTCTCGCTGGTAATATCTATATTTTATTTCATTCAATCAAGTATTCACTAGGTCGTGGATCGCCTTGCAGGTTTGGTTACCTCAGGTTATCATGCATGTCCATTGTGTGGGCCACAGTTAGACTCCCGAAGGTCACGAACCATGAAGAAGATGGTATATCAAGGACACACCACTTTCTTGCCGCAGGATCATGAACTCAGGGAAGGTTTTCTTGGACGATCTCCACTACATATGAACATTGCAAGCTGGTACGAGCTGAAAATGGTAAACCCGGAATCACATCCAAATGGAATGCAACGGTTCTCAGTTTTCTACGAGTTGCCATATTGGACCCACTTACAGGTCAACCACTTGTTGGATCCCATGCATATTTTCAAAAATGTGGGCAGCTTGCTATGGGACCACATCACAGGAAAGAGAGACACTATAGGGTCACGAATGGATTTAAAGGAGGTAGGTAAGATGGAGGCGCTTTAGCCGCAGTCGAGTGCTGAAGGGGGAGTGTAGCTTCCTCGCGCTCCCTGGGTTTTGTCTACCAAAGAAGAGCGCATTGTGAAGCAAGTAATCAAGTCTATCCGCACTCCGACGGGTATGATGCGTTCTCTCAGGTCCGCATTTTCTAAAGATGACCAAATGTCTGGGCTAAAATCCCATGATTGACATAAGATATGTCAGGTTTGTGAATAGAATGGATTTTAATTAGCATGGACATTTTGAAATTCGAAAAGTGACCATTATTCTTAATGCTTTCTCATTTGTGGCAGTTTGTCCTACCGATCGCGATCGCGGGATGCCTAACTCCAGAAATTTGCGGGGCCACTTACAAGTTGTCAACTTTGGTGCAATGAATCTCACAGAAAGAGATTAAGACGTCCTCTATTGAATCCGCAAGGCGGGGAGCATTTGAGATGGTCTGTCTCTTTGAGAAATACCTGCTACATCTAATTTGAGTGTTTCAATGTGCAGTACAAAATATATAGTGCAGCGTGGTCGTGCGGACGGCATTTTCGGGTGGAGCGTATTGACCAAATGCTCTCCACAATGGATTGTGGTGTCATGGCAAGGTTTGAGCAAGAGAGCCGGCGATGAGTAACGGATCCGAACACGGTTGTGGATGAGATGGAGTATTTTGGGAACTTGCAAAGTATTATTATGGTGGATTACCGTAGCTTCTCCATGATACTATTCAATGTGCAGTGGTTCAAAGTGGTACTTGGAGGAGCTGGAGCAACAGTTCGACGAGGTCCATCTGGATTTCTCGAAATAGATTTCGAAAAAAAATGGATGGATTTGCGCGACACCTTTGTGTTGCCGGCCCATTGTGAACAGGTACAAATAGTCATTTGCTTGCTAATTGTAATACGACATGGTTTATGTCATAATGGTTTGAACTCGCTTTGTAAGTGTTTGTGAACAGGTAATCTTCTATCCAAACCCCCGACAACCTCGATGGTGGTATGTTATACCTTCAACTCCTCAAGGTGCGAGAGTATATGATCAAAGCGATATTCCAGGCATAGATGAAGATAATATGCAAATAGAGGGATCGATATTACAAGGGGTGGAGGCCACCACAAGTTTGGAGCCCGCATCGGCTAACAATGATGGAAATACAGAAGTCGTAGAATTTTTTGAGAATGAGGCAGACTCGTTCTTTTGTGGTGACATGTCTATCGACCTTCCAGTGTATGCAGAGTTGTGTCAGGAGATTAACATGGGACCATAGAATACTTCATTCTTGGAGAATTGTATTACTCAATTCGTTGTTTAGATCTTCCATAAAGGTAGATAAGATATGCATTTTAAGAGGGATTTTTCAAAAATGATTTATATTAATGTGCTTTGTATAGTTTAAATTGATTATTCTAACATCATTTTTTATTTGTGCAGGTATCGACATTTTCAGGATGAGTCGAGGGATGAGCGATGAGGAGTTTCAGGACATGATGGCACGTATGTCTCCAGATCAGCTCGCGAGATTCAGAGAGATGGCAGATCAGGAGCTGTCTCGTTCTTCGTCAGGGCGCTCTGCTAGATTAGCTTCAGCTAGATCAGCTTCAGCACGATCAGATGCTTCAGCTTTGAGCAGACGATCTCGACGCTTGCGACTTGGGCCAGAGGGAGTGACTGCGACTGTAGGAGGATCAGGGGGGTGCTGTTGTGGAGACACGGACGTGGTGTCTCTGTCTCGTCGTTCAGCTGGAGCTGCGTCACCTCCAGGATTTGTCACACCTGTGGGGACGTTCACTCCAGTTACTCCGGCTTTTGTGCAGCCGTCGGCAGATGGCATGCCTTTTGGTGGCACTCCTTTTGGTGGCACCCCTTTGAGTGGTACTCCGGGAGAGGGTATCCCCGTCGGTACACCGGATGTACAGGGGTCTCCTGGATATGCCTAGGAGCGTGGATGGAGATGGGAGAGGGCCCATCTTAGGCAAACTCCTAGGGGTTATGGATACCTAGTGGATAGCAGGTCAGGAGCCATCATCATGAATGATGACGGGAGGAGGGTGATGGCTCGCATGAGGGAGTTGTGCCAACAAGTTTTTTGGCACAACGTCCTGGATCATTGGAGGAATATACCGGAGGGGAGCAAGGAGTACATAGTAGCATCCTTGCACGAGGAGTTCCCGGTGCCAGCCGCAGTGGATAGATTCTCTACGGGCTGGATGATGGATTGCATGCGTGCATACATGTCACATAGAGTGGGGCTCCAAAGCCCGAGTGGTTAGATGCAGACGACTGGCACCGACTGAGGGAGGAGGCTACAAATTCGCCAGGACGTTGGAATCAGCAGCGGGAGGCGGCGAGGGCACGAACCGAGGCCGGCGGATTGGTACATCATCTTGGGAGTGGTGGCCACAGGACATACTTGGAGGACATTGTAAGTTTCTCTTTTGTTTTGCTTATTTGTTTTTTTGAGATATTCTTTGTACTGACAATCATGTTTCTAACAGTTAGCATTTTGTTTTCTTTGCAGCACTCCGTTACAAATCGTGATCTGCAAGGCCTTGAGACTCGATATGCAGAGAGGCACGGTTTCAGGGCATTGATCGACCGATTGTATAGACGCGGCGGCCCTGTAAGTCACTCATCTTTCTTGTCCGTAGTTACCATGAGATATTTGAATGCATTATTGTATGGTGGATTGATATGTTGTTTCTTTTTCTGCAGAATCCGTTTGATGCTCCTTTGCGGCGGGACAAGCTTTCGGGGGACGAGGATTTGTAGCTCGCCCTTGGATCCTTAGAGCTCACACACCTTTAGTTTTTAGTCGCCCGATCTATGTAGACATTTTCTATGTATTAGTGATATCATTTCATGATTGTACCAATCGCATTTTATGCGATCATGTATTTATTTCATGTATCAGTTTTATGATTTCAGTATACATTCTTTTTGTTTGCAAACGCTTTGTATGCAGTAGTGCAGAAACTATTTTGTATGGCTCTCATACAGCACACAGTGCTATATGTGGCAGGGCAGCTTGCTGCCCTGCCACAATTTTTTTTTCTCTGTTACCATCGCTATTTGCGTCGCAAATTTACTACACGCGTCGCTATGTGCATCGCAAATTGTCTGCAACTGTCGCTATATGCGTCGCTATTTGTGATGCATATAGCGACGATTCTATGGCGTCGTCAATAATGACGCTTTTTGCGACGACGGGGGCAAATTTTGTTGTTTGTATTTTCGTCGCTTTAAACGTCTCTATAAGGTAGATCTTGTAGTGTAGAAAGAGAGATGATGAAGAATAAACATCAAAGATATACAAGCACAAGTTACACAATCAAGCCATTTGAAAAGAGACTACAAAAGGAGGTATGGGATATGCATACAAAAGTAGCACCACAATAAAGAGAGGCCATTTGAGCTACGAAGGCTATATGGAGTATGAAGTACCCAATGTGAGGGTCAAAGGAGGATGTGTAGCACAATAGGTTATAAATACATCCCTTTTAGAAGTCATAACACAGCTAAGATACTATGCTCAAGTTTGTGGAGAAAAGGGGTTGAAGCAAGAGGGAGGCCTACTTTTTTAGGGACCCAAACCCTAGAGGCATGCTAAAAGAGGGGGGGATCTAAGGCATGTTCTAGCACCCCTATTTTTAATTTGTATTTTCTTTTGACCGTAACCTCCTTTAGAAAGGAGTTCCATAGTATAATAGAGAGATCAAACACTCATATACAAAAGAGTAGGGAATCCCATACATTAAAAAATAGATAGCATTTCATGAGAGAGAGAGAGAGAGAGAGAGAGAGAGAGAGAGAGAGAGAGAGAGAGAGAGAGAGAGAGAGAGAGAGAGAGAGAGAGAGAGAGAGAGAGAGAGAGAGCATGTGTTTGCATGCATGCATGCTTGAGTGTGATCAGTCTTATGTCCCTTGTGTTAAAGTAAGGAGAAAGAATATATACACTCGTTTTGGGTCTTTATTGAGGTTAAACTACTTTGGTAACCTTCACAAGGCTATGAGATGTGTTGGTTTAGCATCTATTTCTAGACCAATCAACATTTATTGGATGATTAAGGAAGAAGTGATCTACAACCACTAACAATCTTGAGGTAATAAAAGTGCTCCACAAAGGTACATAAAGATTATGTCAATGAAAATTTGATGACAAAGAGAAATAGTATTGTGATATGCTTGGAGGAATAGTCTTGAGAGAAATATGGAGTGCCATGAATGGAGTATTGTTTGGCCAAATGAAGAGAAACTTTTACCATATATAACATTTATATCTACAACTAAAATGCTCTTGAAAATGATTTCTACACTCAGGAGAATGAAACTTAACATTGTAAAAATTCAAACATGTTATGTAATTGAAACTTTTTGGTTTAATCATATAAAATTGGAAGACTTGCCAAGACTTCGCATTATGATCCCTATTATAATACAAAAACTCGCAATGCAAAAGCCAAATATACTCCTGTACATCAATGAATTCACACATCACATACTTTGGATTTCAAGGATCAAACAAACATATACGTTAGAAAATCTTATACTTTAGGTTTTAATAAACGAACAAAATATATACATTTCATGCTCAAAACATATGCGAGTTGATGAAATAAAAATTTGTAAGGCATTAATATTTGATCATCATCGTTGCCCTATTAGGGTTAACTTTTGAAAAAAGATAATAAATTAGTGGTAAGCTAATTGAAAAGAATGATTAAGATGAGCAAAAACATTCTCTTTCTTTTCATTACTAGGTGTGGCAGGGCGACACGGACTGAAAGCTGCTACTGCAGGCAACACAACTTGTCCATAGCTCCGTAAGCTTCATGGCCCCATATCCCAACTGATCCGCTTGCCTTATCGCCAGAGGCTATGGCTTCCAATACGGCCAGGATACCTTGAGCACCGAAGTGCAGGCATCCCAAATGGCCACCTTGAGTGCCGGCGTGCAAGCCTCCCAAATGGCCGATCATGAACTTGCTTGGAATGCCACCGCCTACCTCAACCAAGAGGCTGGTGATCGCCACGGCGATGACAACATTAACGTGCTAGCTCAGAACACCACTGCCTACCTCAACAGACAATTGCTTGTGTTTTTGTGAGTACATCTGCACCCCCTTCCTCGCATTTTCCTACCCATCAGCTAGCTGCCCTGCCATCATGCAGGATTCGGTTGCGGTAGTCATGACGAATAGTCACAGAGAGAGAGAGAGAGAGAGAGAGAGAGAGAGAGAGAGAGAGAGAGAGAGCCCGTGCACCTTCCGCTCTACCTACGTTCCATAGTCTGCCGTGAGAGAGAGAACTCCCAATCGCTCAACTTGATCATGGTTGCTTACACACACACACACACACCCCATTGCTGGCACCTCACTCAATAATATCGGGGGATAGGGAGAGAGAGTTGGGGGGAGCCATGGTGCGGATAGGGGAAGAGAGAGAGAGAACCCCGAGGTCTCTCTCCGCCCACTTCTTCATGAGAGAGAGAGAGAGAGAGAGAGAGAGAGAGAGAGATGCGGTTGTTGCCTGTGTTTGCTTTGCATGGCCTTCAAGTCCACATCTTGAGAGAGAGAGAGAGAGAGAGAGAGAGAGAGAGAGAGAGAGAGAGAGAAGAAGAAGAAGAAGAAGAAGAGAGGTCCTCTCCATTGCTGCCCTACCCCCAACCGATACTATCTTTCTCTCTCTCTCTCTCTCTCAAATAATTAAAGAAATTAAAGCTAAAGATAAAAAATAATCAAGGCTATAAACAATATTACTTTTAACTTACCATTATTAAATGAGGACCGAGATTGGAATATCTAAAGTTAATGAAAAGAAAACAGAGGTCTTTGTCCTATTGCGGAAGGAACTAGAGCCTTGGATATTGCAGTTAGGGTTCAAGCTTATCAAGCCTGGCCAACTTGTTAGATACTTGGGAGTGCCAATAGGGGTAGCACTACAAGGATATCAGGCCATAGCGACACCGATTAGCGACGACAAATAGCTGTGTCGCTATTAGCAATGCTAATAGCGACACAAATAGCGATGGTACCTAGAGCAAAAAAATGCGGGCCGAAACCCGAGCTCATTACATTTCACGCATTCACGAAAAAGAGTGAGAGGGAGAGCGACCGTCTTGCTAAGAGGGAGAGAAAGAGAAAAAGAAGGCTTCTCACTGCTACTGTCACCACCGCGGTGGCCGCTGCCGTTCGCGAAGAAGAGGAGGAGGTATACGGAGGGCGAAGGGATCGAGCCATTGTCGTGAAGAGGAGCCGCCAAACCTTTCTTCGAGTCTTTACAGTGAGTGCATTCAGTCTCTCTTTTACTTGTTTTTTATATAATTTGTGTATATTGAGAGAGGGAGAGAAAATGAGAGAGAAAGAGAGGGAGAGGGAGATGAAATGAGAGAGGGAGAGGGAGGGAGAGAGAGACAAAGAGAGGGAGAGGGGGAGGGGGAGGAAATGAGAGAGGGAGAGGGAGACATTAAACATAATAGAGAAATGAGAGAGGGAGAGGAAATGAGAGAGGGAGAGGGAGAGGGAGAGGGACATTAAACATAATAGGGAAATGAGAGAGGGAGAGGGAGAGGGAGGAAGAGGGAGGGAGAAGAAATGAGAGAGGGAGAGGAAGAGAGCAAAAGGAAATGAGAGAGGGAGAGGAGAGAGAAAAAAATGAGAGAATGAGAGGAGAGAGAAAAAGAGAGAAAATATGTTAAACATAATAGGGAAAGAGAGAAAAAGAGGGAGAGGGTGAGGGTGAGGGAGGGAGAGGAAATGAGAGAGGGAGAGGAGAGAGAAAAGGAAATGAGAGAGAGGAGAGAGAAAAAGAGAGAAAAATCATTAAACCTAATAGGGAAAGAGAGAAAGAGAGGGTGAGGGTGAGGGAATGAGAGAGGGAGAGAAAGAGAGAAAAGGAAATGAGAGAGGGAGAGGAGAGAGAAAAAATGAGAGAGGGAGATGAGAGAGAAAAAGATAGAAAAATCATTAAACCTAATAGGGAAAGAGAGAAAGAGAGGGTGAGGGTGAGGGAGGGAGAGGAAATGAGAGAGGGAGAGAAAGAAAGAAAATGAAATAAGACCTTACAATAAGCTCATCCTAGGCTCATAGGGGTTAGGCCGATCCTCAACAAACCTAAGAGATATATGGCTAGAGAACCCTAGCACACTTGCACCTCCTAGCATAATGTTCTTCCTACAAAGAGACCTCTCATACATGGGGCTTGTCCTAGCCTCCACCACACAAGTATACAACAAAGGCAATCAGCCTATCAGTTAAAAAAACATTCATTTTTCATAACGTAAATCCAAAAATAACTTTGGATATTCCATAAAAATCAATCTCTTCTTAAAAAGACAAATACAAAAAACTAAAACAGCATCATTCATATGCTTCGCAAAACTAAAACAGCATCATTCATATGCTTCGCAAAACTAAAACAGCATCACCACAAGATCTCTTAGGAAACTCATCTTCAACTATCAATTTTAATTAAAAAATATAATATAAAATCACTTACAAGGAAGGATACTCTTTTATCATTAACCCTCTTTCTTCCTTAGAATAAATTTCTGCTCTAACAAGCATACATTTGAGCATAATAACTATTTTAAGGTTTATTCCATGAGTAGTAGTAGTATATATGCAATCATCAAGCTAGAAATCATGCTTTGGTATCTGTGGAGATCCCAATCTCATGCCCTCATAGAGATTGTAGTGTGCAATAGTGTGGAGAGAAGGTGGGTGAGTTGTAAATGGTAAAGCAGAATTCTATTGATGATGGAGAGAAGATGAGGTGAATCGCCAATTATATTCTTAGTGAGTGCAACCTATCCATAGTATGGCATCCATGACCGATTGAAATCAGTAAGACTTTGAAATCTTACCTCGAGTATTATAATTATTATTTTGTGGTGGATTTTCTTGCCATAATTCAATGTCAAATTGTGCTTGTGTTTTCCACGGTGTGTTGACTATGGGTGTCAAATGCTCTAGTCCGATCTCTCTCTCTTTCTCCTCTCTCTTCTCTCAACCCTTCTCTCTCCCTCAATCTTCCCTCTTTCTCTCTTCCTATACTCTCCCTAAATCCTTCTCTCTCCCCTATCTCTTTTCTCTCTCTATCTCTCTTTCTATTTCTACCTCTCTCAGTTCTCTCCTTTTCTTCTCTAACTTTACTCTCTCCCTAACTCTTGTCTCTCTCTTCATCTCTATATAAGTAGTCGTAGTCGTGGTTGTGGTCGTGGTCGTGGTCGTGATCGTGGTCGTGGTCGTGGTTGTAGTCGTAGTCGTAGTCATAGTCGTAGTTGTAGTTATAGTCGTAGTCATAGTCGTAGTGGTGGTGGTGGTGGTGGTGGTCATGGTCGTGGTCGTGGTTGTCGTAGTCATGGTCGTGGTCGTGGTCGTGGTCGTAGTTGTAGTCGTGGTCATGGTCGTGGTCGTAGTCCTTATCGTGGTTGTGGTTGTGGTTGTGGTCGTGGTCGTAGTCCTTGTCGTGGTCGTAGTTGTGGTCGTGGTCGTGGTCGTGGTCGTAGTCGTGGTCGTGGTTGTGGACTTCATCGTAGTCGTAGCCGTGATCGTTAAAGAAAATGAGAGAGGGGGAGGAAGAGAAAAAAGAAGAAGGAACGAGAGAGAGGGAGATGAAAGACATACAACATAATAAAGAAAGAGAAAAAGAGAGAGAGATGGAAGGAGAGGAGAACAATTTAAGAAAGAAAAAAAGAATGATAACAAAAACAAATTGTTTGTCATAACGTAGAAAAAATGGAAAACGATGAAGGTCTTGTTGTTTAAGATCGTGAGGCATATCTTAATCAGTGTGTCCCATGTTCTTGCTCTCAATGCAAGCTGGCAATTAGACGAAAACGTCGATTGTCTATAGAATACGTACAACGATTCGGCGAGTTTCAATCTGACATCATTGATTAGGCAATTGCGGATTTTCAGCAAATGGTAAGAAAAGTTAATATCAATCATGCATTGTACTCGCAAGCTAATTGAATACCATATATAAGAAGATTGGGTGTGGCTGGCAAATTTTTGTTAGAAATCAAGCTCACCGTCAATGTGTTTTTATCTATGATCGACATCTATGACAGTTAGAGTGTGCAGCTGTTTACATATGACTACATTAAATAAGTCGGATTAGTAGTTAGTTAGTGACCTGACTAGAGTTAGACTGTCTAGTCTACACTTACACTAGGTCACTTTATATTTGTTGTATGTGTTACTCAGTTTGAAAAAAAAGAATTATGGAAGAAAGCTATGGATTCTGAAGGTTCATGACAATGGAGTTTCCATGTCTCTCTCTCTCTCTCTCTCAATTTTGAACATGGTATTAGAGTAGGACTTGGTGGACTTCTTAGAGCAGGAGGGAGTGAAGATGATCTGCAGTTGAAGACTTATGTTATTTTCTCAAACAGGCTGTTATTTTCTCAAACAGGCTGAATGCCATTGTCAAATGGAAGGTATGCATTGTGTGATTGTTTGCTCTATGGTCCAAGCTACTGTCTGGGGCTTGTTTAGAACCTTGAGAAGGGAGCATTAAGCACCATTGTCTGTTATTTTCTCAAACAGGCTGAATGCCATTGTCAAATGGAAGGTATGCATTGTGTGATTGTTTGCTCTATGGTCCAAGCTACTGTCTGGGGCTTGTTTAGAACCTTGAGAAGGGAGCATTAAGCACCATTGTGTGCTCCATTATCATCATCATCAACATCATGTGCTACTACAAACCCCTGTCCAGTCTGCGCAGACTACGCCTGTTTCAGGCCTGAACTCCTCTGCCTCATTTGCTGGTTGTAATCACTCACTTGGCTGTACATTGCTGCAAGAGATCCCTGGAAGGTACTTGAAGATAATAGGAAGCCATTGCTTGTGCTGGAGCTCACTTATGAGCTGAAAATAGAGATCGCAAGTCTATCATAAATAGTGGCCTGTTGTATATAGCCACTACAAAGCATATACACTTGTCTGGCATGAGCTTGAAGCACTCATACATACCCAGAAGCATCACTGGAGCCAAGATGTATGTCAAGAAGCCATATGTACCAGATGTAATGCATTTGAGCTGAAGTTGCTCACTGAAATCACTCAGATCTGAAGTATGTTAGTGGCTAAAAACTATCATACACAGTCAATGACAAGCATTGTGTATTACTGAAGCAATATAGGTAATCTTGGGGGTTCTATCATCTATACGAACTGACCTATACATGTTGAATGTATGGAGGATTGAAGCAAGCAATGAGCATCATTGAAAATTGAATTCTGAAGCTGAAGTAAATGCAGTCACACTGTCTTGGTTAATTACAAACAGTTCATGAAGTTTATGCCATTGGTCAACGAAGACAGGTTGTCTATGCCTACTCAGATGCTCATGTATTGAAGTTGCCACTACAAAGTATGTGCTGGTTATGCACTGTTTTGTGCCTCTATGCTCATGTCTTGACTGCCAAATGTATTAGCAGCTATCTGGGAGGTTTTGGAACATGTATGACATGATTACCACTCAGTTTTGGACTTGAAATTGTTGCTGGTTACTCACAGTTTATAGTTTTCATACTGCATGTATGTACCCTGGCAGTGAGGTTACAGAAGCTTAAGCTGAAGCAAACACATAGCTTATGTATTGACAGTTATACTTACAATTGAGATCACTTGTTTGTGGGTTGTTTTGGGGTGTCAGTGGGCTGAAATACCCTGTTTTTTCTTTTTTTCTACAATTTAGTACAGAAAACTGTCATAAACTGTTACGGACTGAACTTGGTCAGTCATACTTATTGGTCTGCAGGGAGTCAGGCACTTGATTAGACAGTCTATTGCATCATGGCTAATGCACATGGAACTGACAATATCACTCAGATAGTTGAAGAGAAGTTAGACAACAAGAACTTTGCATTATGGAAATTCAGAATGAAAAACTTTCTGGTTGGCAGAGGTTATTGGGATCTATGTATAGGAGATGAGGCTGCTCCTAAGTTGCCTGCACAGAATCCAACTAATGAACAGAAAAGAGCTTACAGGCTATGGAATGAAAGAGCATGCAAGGTGCTGCATTGGTTTTCTCTATGTATATGTGATGCTATGGTAATTCAAATCACTGGATGTGAGACTCTGAAGGATGCTTGGGACATATTGATGAAAAATTATGGAACCATGACACATGCAAGGAAGATCCAGTTGAAACAGCAGTTCAACAACATGTCTAGGAATGGCAAGAGCATCCAGGTGTATACCACAGAGATTAAAACCATAGTTGATCAACTTGCTACCATTGGCTCAAGTGTATCAGAAGATGATATGATTGTTGTTGCCTTGAATGGCTTAGGCAAAGAGTACAAAGATTTTGACACTTCCATTTCTGTCAGAGAAGAGCCCCCTAGCTGGAAAGAGCTAGTTGCTTTCTTGTTGCATGAGGAAGTCAAACTTGGTTTGAATATAGGTTCCATTGCATCTCAGAGTAGAGACACTGTGTTATACTCTAGCCAGTGTGGCAGAGGATCTAGAGATCGTGGTTCATTTCGAGGTCGTGGTGACACTCGTAATGCTTATGGACAGCAACAGCAGCAGAGTAATTGGCATGGTGCAAATACACAAGGCCAGCGTGGATCTGGCGGGTTTAGAGGCAGGGGGAGATCATCCCGAGGTAGAGGTGGTGGTTCTGGTTCATGGCAGTCATCTGATCAGTCCAACATGGACAAGGATTGCCATTATTGTGGCTGGTATGGGCATATTGCAAAGGATTGTTACAAGAAGCAGGGAGATATGAAGGCAAAGGGCATACAGCATGGGCACTATGCATCTTCCAGTGGTGCTCATGATGAGCCAGTTGATAAACTCTTTGCCATGCAACATGTATCCAGAAATGCATCGAGACATGATAGAGATGACAGGTGGTACATTGACTCTGGAGCGTCAAAACCACATGACACTGCATGGAGAGTGGTTTAATGAGATGGTTGCAGGTACACATGGTCATGTATGTACTGGGGATGACACCCAACATGACATAAAGCATAAAGGGATTGTTCCTCTTATGATGCCTGATGGCAAGAAGAAAGGCCTGCATGATGTATTACATGTACCGACCATAACAAAGAATCTGTTGTCTGTGGGTCAAATGGCAGAACAGAATTTGCAGGTACACATGGTCATGTATGTACTGGGGATGACACCCAACATGACATAAAGCATAAAGGGATTGTTCCTCTTATGATGCCTGATGGCAAGAAGAAAGGCCTGCATGATGTATTATATGTACCGACCATAAAAAGAATCTGTTGTCTGTGGGTCAAATGGCAGAACAGAATTTGCAAGTGAGGTTTAACAAAGATGGGTGTTTCATTGAGGAGTATGGAAATGGCTACAAGTTAATTGCCAAGGGCAGAAGGGATGGCAGGATGTTTACATTGGATGCGACCATTCCGGGACTTAAGGCAACCATGTTTGCTCATGATGAGAGTGCCATTCGGGATGTAGAGATTTGGCACAAGCGGATTGGACATGTCAATGTACAAAAGCTGAAATCTATGCAGTAGAAGGAAGTAGTACTTGGATTACCTAAATTCAAGTATAATGATTTTGGTCATGTATGCCCTGCATGTCAGTTTGGGAAGCAGGCACGGTTTTCTTTCATAAGACATGTAAAAAACAGCACTAGGCCTTTACAGTTGGTGCACTCTAATGTCTATGGTCCTTCACATAATGCTTCTTTTGGCAGTGCACGGTATTATGTCTCATTCATTGATGATTTCAGCAGGTACACTTGGCTTTATATTTTGAAGCATAAGGATGATGTGTTTGATGCATTCAAAGACTTCAAGAAGCATGCTGAAAATGAATTGGGCTGTTACATATCATGCTTGAGATCAGATGGAGGAGGTGAATATGTCTCAAATTACTTTGATAGGTATCTTGCTAAATATGGGATCAGAAGACAGCTCACATGTAGTTATACACCGCAGCAAAACGGTGTTGCAGAGAGGAAAAACAGGGTTTTGATGGAGTCAGCTAGAGCTATGCTAAATGAAAAATGTCTGCCAAATGGTTATTGGGCTGAAGTAGTGATGACTGTTGTCTATGTGTTGAATCGAATCCCTACATCGGGGATTCATGATGTCACTCCGTATGAGCGGCTGTATGGTCATAAACCTGATATTTTGCACTTGAAGGTATTTGGCAGCATTGCATATGTGCATATACCGGATGAGAAGAGGAAGAAATTGGATCCTAAGGCAGTGAAAAGTGTGTTTATAGGATATGCACATGAACGGAAAGCTTATAAGTGTTATGTACCTTCTTTGCATGAGACACTCATAAGCAGAGATGTGGTATTTGATGAGTTAGCATCCTGGTATGGGAATCCTGTTGCAGTGCCTACTGATGGCTCACCCAGTATGAGTCATGCTAAAAATACTCCTACAGAGAGTACTTCCATGAGTGGTCAGACATGTGATGTATCATCTACAGTGAGTCCTTGGACAGGACTATTGCGAAGTTGCACTACTGCATCCACTGACACGGATATGTCAGTGAGGGGGAGAACAGATAAGGGAAAAGAAAAGGTTTTTGAAGATGTAACAGGTCCACTCACTGCAGGTTATGATTCATCTAGCAGTGACAGCTTAGACAGTGAATTGGGAATTCCATCTGTTATGATGCCAGGTGCTAGGTAGAGCCGTTATGTGCCGCCTCATGAGAGGCAAGCTCACAGTGAGCCACAGCTCAGGAGATCAGAGAGGGTCAGACGACCTATTGACAGGTATACTTACACTGGATATTCAGCCCGTCATTATGCTTATATGACGAAAGTAACAGGTTTTAGAGAACCAAGTAAGTTTGATGAGGTAGTTGCAAATGAGAATTAGCGTGCTGCTATGGATGAGGAATATTCAGCTTTGGCTGAAAATGGTACATGGGATTTGGCACAGTTGCCTGAGGGCAAAACACCTATTGGATGCAAGTGGGTGTATAAGGTGAAATGTAAATCAGATGGATCATTGGAAAGATACAAGGCCAGGCTGGTTGCAAAAGGGTATGCGTAGCAGTATGGTCTTGATTATGAGGAGACTTTCAGCCCTGTAGCAAAGATGGCTACAGTTAGAACTATGATTGCTTTGGCAGCAACTAGAGGCTGGAAACTATGGCAGATGGACGTAAAGAATGCCTTTCTCAATGGAGAATTACAGGAAGATGTTTACATGGAACAGCTTGAAGGCTATGTGCATCCAGAATTTCCAGCACATATATATCGACTGAAAAAGGCATTATATGGGCTGAAACAAGCACCAAGAGCATGGAATGCTCGCATCAGCAGTTATTTGCAGCAACATGGTTTCCGATTGGGAGATGCTGATCATAGTCTGTTCGTGAAGAAGACAGATAGTGGCTATGTTTTCCTAGTTGTCTATGTTGATGACTTAATCATTACAGGAGATGATGAAAATGGGATTGCTGAAATAAAGACATGTTTATAGGCTGATTTTAAGGTCAAGGACCTTGGAGAGCTAAAATATTTTTTGGGGATTGAGGTTGTCTCTACACCTCAAGGCATATGGCTGCTACAGAAGTAGTATGCTCATGACATGTTACAAAAATATGGTATGGCTGATTGTAAGCCTATGGATACGCCTTTAGAGCAAAATGTTAAGCTACAGATTGATGTTAGGATAGAAATTGAGAATGTTACTATGTACAGACAGATGGTAGGCAGCTTGATCTATCTCACGATCACTAGACCTGACTTGAGTTATGCTGTGGGGCCGATCAGTCAATTCATGCAGAAGCCTCACAAACCACACTTGGATGCAGTCAGGAGAATTCTGAGATATGTAAAGAGTACCACAGATCATGGGCTGTTTTATGCATATGGGAAACCCCTTGACTTGATAGGGTACACTGATGCTGATTGGGCTGGTTGCACATATGACAGGAGGTCAACCAGTGGCTATGCATTTGGATTGGGTAGTAACATGATCAGTTGGCAGAGTAAGAAACAACCTACAGTTGCATTGTCCAGTACAGAAGCAGAGTATCGTGGTGCGGCCTTAGCAGCATGTGAAGCTAAGTGGTTACAGAAGTTGCTGAATGACTTAGGAGTACACTTGGATAGCAAAGTCAAGTTGTACTGTGACAATTTGAGCAGTGCATGTTAGCAAGCAATCCTGTTTATCATGCAAGATCGAAATACATTGAGGTTCACTACCATTTCATTAGGGAAATGGTTTTAGCATATCAGATTGACTTGGAGCATGTGAAGACTGAAGACCAAGTAGCAGACATCTTTACCAAATCACTTGGTAAAGATAAGTTCATTCACTTTAGACAGCTACTTGGAGTGATGCAGATGATTTGAGTTTTGTTTTGAGCTTGAGGGGGAGTGTTAGAAATCAAGCTCACCGTCAGTGTGTCTTTATCTATGACCGACATCTATGACAACTAGAGTGTGCAGTTGTCTACATGTGACTACATTAAATAAGTCGGGTTAGTAGTCAGTTAGTGATCTGACTAGAGTTAGTCTGTCTAGTCTACACTTACACTAGGTCACTTTATCTTTGTTGTGTGTGTTACTCAGTTTGAAAAAAAAGAATTATGGAAGAAAGCTATGGAACCTGAAGGTTCATGACAATGGAGTTTCCTTGTTTGTCTCTCTCTCTCTCTCAATTTTGAACAATTTTCTATCCAGGGAGGTGACGTCTCGTCCCAAGGAGGAGTGCACCCTTTGCAGCCAATTAGAAGAGTTCGTGGGTGTGCAATGGATGGAGTGAATGAGACAATCCACCACTTGCAAGGCACTACCCAATCTATATCGTCAATGCCAAAGGAGACAGGTAGCCTTCCAGACCTATCTACAATCTTGGAGCTTGAGATGGAGACAATGATCGATGCATTGATTCCCATGGATGTCGAGACTTTTGATCCGCTTAGAGAGGAAGCATCCATACTATTATATGATGAGTGCCGAGTATCTCGCCTGAAGATACTGCTTGCACTCTTAAGTGTACAAGCAAAATATAGGTGGAGCGATGGAGTGTGACAGAGTTGTTCAGGTACCTTGTACATACACTTTGTTGATTACTATTTTTAAAAACATTTATGCTTTTTCAAGGTGTTTTATGATTTTTTTCAGGTTATTAAAATATCATATATTACCACCTGCAAATACCATACCTGAGTCTCACGATGATGCACGACATGTTTTACGAAAGCTTGGCATGGACTACAATAGCATCCATACATGTATCAATGATTGTATACTGTTTCGAGGAGAATACGAGACTATGGAGACATGTCCAAAGTGTGGTGCTCACAGGTATCGACAAGACTTGCAAGGGCAAACCATCCCTCAAAAAGGTCGCAGACACTTTCTGCTTATCCCCTGCATAAACCATATGTTTTATACGTCTGGCATGGTGAGCTTGACAACATGGCATACGCAGAATAGGTCCATAGATGGAGTTCAACGAATATCAGTGGATTCACGTGCATGGAGCTACATTGACTCTACCTTCCCAGGCTTTGCCCGAGAGCCAAGGAATCTTCAGCTCAGTCTTGCAATGGATAGCGTGAACCCATTTGGTCTGTGCTCAACTTCTTACAGTGTGTGGCCTATAGTCCTTGTCAACTACAATATCCCTCCATGGCTTTCTACGAAGAAAGGACATCTCATCCTTAGCTTACTCATCCCTGGCCGCTACAAAGTCAAAAATATGGATGTGTATCTTCATCCATTAGTCAATGAGCTTAAGATTTTGTGGGAGGAGGGGGTCACCGTGCAAGATATAAGAAAGCGCGATGGTCGACGGTCCACCAATATTAGAGCCATTCTCATGTGGACGATGTATGACTTTCCAGGATTCGGAGAGTGCTCAGGTAAATAAACTTCCATTCTAGTTGGTAATATCTATATTTTATCTCGTTCAAGCTTGTATTCACTGGGTCGTGGTGTTGAGACAGGTTTGATTACCTCAGGTTATCATACATGTCCATTGTGCGGGCCATAGTTAGACTCCCGAAGGTCACGAACCATGAAGAAGATGGTATATCAAGGATACACTGCTTTCTTGCCAGAGGGTCATGAACTCAGGGAAGGTTTTCTTGGACGACCTCCAATATGTATGAATGCCGCAAGCTGGTACGAGCTGAAAATGGTCCACACGGAGTCACATCCAAATGGAATGCAACGGTTCTTAGTTTTCTACAAGTTGCCATATTGGACCCACTTAAGGTCAACCACTTGTTGGATCCCATGCATATTTTCAAGAATGTGGGTAGCTTGCTATGGGACCACATCACAGGAAAGAGAGACACTATAGGGGCACGAATGGATTTGAAGGAGGTAGGCAAGATGGAGGCGCTTTGGCCGTAGTTGAGTGTTGATAGTCGCGTGCAGCTACCTCGCGCTCCTTGGGTTTTGTCCACTAAAGAAGAGCGCATTGTGAAGCAAGTAGTCAAGTCTATCCACACTTCGATGGGTATGATGCGTTCTCTCAGGTCTGCATTTTCTAAAGAAGACCAATTATCAGGGCTAAAATCCCATGATTGGCATAAGATATGTCAGGTTTGTACTACGAATGGATTGTAATCGGTGTGCACATTTTGTTATTTGGAGTGTAGCCATTGTTCATAATGCTTTCTCATTTGTGGCAGTTTGTACTATCGATCGCGATTGCAGGATGCCTTACTCCATAAATACGCGGGGCTATTTACAGGTTGTCGACTTTGATGCAATGGATCTCATAGAAGGAGATTAAGACGTCCTCTATTGAATCCGCAAGGTGGGGAGCAATGGAGATGGTCTGTCTCTTTGAGAAATACCTGCCTACCAGCATGCTCACGATACAAATCCACCTTCTTGTGCATCTTGTAGATGAAGTGGAGATTGCTGGACCTGTCCATACGCGATGGATGTTTTTCTTGGAGCGCTTCATGAAAACCCTGAAAGGCTTTGTGCGACAATGAGCTCGGCCAGAAGGTAGCATGGCTGAAGGTTGATTGGTGTCTGAGGCGCTAGTGCATATTTCACAATGGCTACCAACGGTGGATCCAGACAACAAAATGCTATGGTAGTTGAAGGACGACGATAGACTGACTGGAGATGTGGTGGTTGGAAATGGGGTAGAGTTAGTCTGTCTAGTCTACACTTACGCTAGGTCACTTTGACTTTGTTGTGTGTGTTACTCAGTTTGAAAAAAAAGAATTATGGAAGAAAGCTATGGAACCTGAAGGTTCATGACAATGGAGTTTCCCTGTCTGTCTCTCTCTCTCAATTTTGAACAATTTTCTATCCAAGGAGGTGACGTCTCATCCCAAGGAGGAGTGCACCCTTTGCGGCCAATTAGAAGAGTTCGTGGGTGTGCGATGGATGGAGTGCATGAGACAATCCACCACTTGCAAGGCATTACCCAATCTATATTGTCAATGCCAAAGGAGAGAGGCAGCCTTCCAGACCTATCTACAATCTTGGAGCTTGAGATGGACGCAATGATCGATGCATTGATTCCCATGGATGTCGAGACTTTTGATCCGCTTAGAGAGGAAGCATCCATACTTTTGATCGATGCATTGATTCCCATGGATGTCGGACATTGTCAGGTTGCTCTACTAGATCTACTTTGGCGCGATTAGATGCTTCAGCTTCGAGCAGACGAGGTTGACGCTCCAAACTTGGGCCAGAGGGAGGGAGTGCTTCAGGATCAGGGGGATGCTATAGAATACAGAGGCAGTGAGCCCACAGTCGGCATGGGATACAGGTGCGACTCCTCTCTCTTGTGGCGGTTCCAAGGAGCATGGCTCAGGTGGATGCTGTGGAGCACGGACGCGGTGTCTTCGTCTCATTGTTCTACTGGAGTTGCATCACCTCCAGGATTTGTCACACCTGTGGGGACATCTACTCCAGTTACTTTGACTTTTGCTCAGCAGTCTGCACGTGGCACCCCTATGGGTGCCACTCCGATAGATATTACCCCGGTCGGTACACCAGATGTACAGGGGTCTCCTGGATATGCCCAGGAGCGTGGACGCAGGTGGGAGAGGACCCATCTTAAGCATAACCCAGGGGGATATGCCTATCTTGTCGATTATAGGTCAGGAGCCATCATCATGAATGATGAGGGGAGGAGGGTGATAGCTCGCATGAGAGAGTTGTGCCAACAAGTTTTTCGGCACAACATCTTAGATCATTGGAAAAACATACCGGAGGGGAGTAAGGACTACATAGTAGCATCCTTGCATGAGGAGTTTTCGGTTCCAACCTCAGCAGATAGATTTTCTACAGACTGGATGATGGACTGCATGCGTGCATATATGTCACATAGACGATCGAACGCATGCAAGGCACTCAAGAGTGGGGCTGCAAAGCCCGAGTGACTAGACGCGGATGACTGGCACCGACTGAGGGAGGAGGCTACAGATTCTCTAGGAGGTTGGAGTCAGTGTAGGAGGTGACGAGGGCGAGACTAGAGGCCCGAGTGGTCCATCATCTTGGGAGTGGCGGCCACATGACATATTTGGAGGACTTTGTAAGTTTTTATTTTGTTTTCTTGCTTATTTTTTTGCAATATCATTTGTACTGACAATCATGTTTCTAACAGTTAGTATTTTGTTTTCTTTGTAGCACTCCATTACAAATCGCGATCCACCGGCCTTGAGACTTGATATACAGAGAGGCACGGTCTCACTGCATTGATCGACCGATTGTATAGACGTGGCGACCCTGCAAGTCACTCATCTTTCTTGTCTGTAGTTACCATGTTTAATTAGAATGCATTATTGTATGGTGGATTGATGTGTTGTTGTTTCTTTTTTTGCAGAGTCCGTTCGATGCTCCTTTGCGACGGGATGAGCTTTCGGATGGCGAGGATATGTATCTCGCCCTTGGATCCCTGGAGCTCACATATCTTTCTTTTTTGGTCGCCTAATTTGTGTAGACATTTTCTATGTAGTAGTGATATCTTGTCATGATTGTACTAGTCACTTTCATTATGCGATCATGTATTTATTTCATGTATCAGTGTTATGATTTCAGTATACTTTGTTTTTGTTTACATGAGCATTGTACACAGTGCAGAAACTATTTTGTATGGCCCAAATAAAGCACATAGTGCTCTATGTGGTAGGGTAGCTTACTGCCCTGCCACAAATTTTTTTTAACTGTTACCATCGCTATTAGCGTCACAAAATTTCATTATTGGCATCGTTATTAGTGTCGCAGAGCATCGGTATAAGTGTCGTTATTTGCGTTGGTATCAGGGTCGCTGATACTGACGCAAATAACGACGCTGATACCGACTGTTCTATGGCGTCGCCAATAACAACGCTTTTTGCGATGACGGGGGCAACGGAGGATATGCATTGGCAAGATGTCTTGGCTTGCTCGTATCTCCCTATTAAAAAACCTATTTCTAAGGTAGTGCAAGATTTGGCTAGGATATGGTAGAAGATCATGGTCAATATTGATTGGAAGACGAGGGGTGCTACAAAGGGAGACTCTTCATTGAATAGGAATATCTGGATGTTTCCATTGGCTTATGAGCCACCATTTCCACCGGTCCACAGGAACTCTAAATTGTTTAGAGCATTGCACTACAAAGGACTAAGGACTTCGGAGGATGCACGGGTCTCACAAAGAAATGGCCTGTTACAGCCACATGAGTTGTCCAAGAAATTTATCCTGAATGAGGAGGAAGTTGACTGGCTACAAACTGTTATGCAATCACACAAGAAAGCCCATCTAGGAAAGTCTTGGCACATTGTTCACGAACAAGGGATGTTAAGACTTCTTCACTTGCCATTCTATTGACCCTGCAACATAGATGGAGGAAGGAATGTCCCTTGGGAAAGATAACAACTTGCACGAGGAGAGTTTGCAATGTCTGGAAAGCATCTCCCTCTTTTAGAGTCAATGTGATGAGATGGAGAATTCTGATAAAGAAGCTACCTATGCACACTAGACTCACAAAGAAGATTAGGGACTCTCCATTGTTCCCATTCTATGGTGGCCAAGTAGAGGCCGAGATAGAGAAGAATGTATATTGGGATTGTATGCACGTGAGATCAGTATGGCTAATTCTCAAGAAGTGGTTAAAAGGGGCCAAATTGAGAAGTGAAATCGGGATGTCAAAAGTCTTCTTTGTAGACCATTCACACTTTGATGACAAGACTTGGAACCTGATTAGCCTCATCTCAGGAAGTTTCTATGGCTTAAGAGAAACAACATGGTGTTTAGAAGGAATGAAATATACGATTCATCATTCGACTAAATGTAGCAGGTGCATTAGTCAATTCAAAAGGCATCACTAGAAATTCATAATGTCCAAATTGTGTTCTAAATGCGGTTTTGAATATATCAAATTTATCCAATCTCACTTGATGATAATCAGATTTAAGATCTATCTTACTGAATATGGCAGAACCTTGTAGTTTATCTATAAGATCATCTACCCTAGGAATTGGATATCTATTCTTTACAGTAATTTTATTTAGGGCACGATAATCAATACACATGCGATAAGTATTATTATTCTTCTTTACTAATAAAACATGTGCGTTGAATGGAGAACTACTAGGTCTAATTAATCCTCTGGTTAGCAATTCCTCTATTTGATTTTGAATTTCTTTCTGCTCAATTTGATTATGCCTATATGGTGTTTTACAAGGTGGTTGTGTACCAGGAATTAAATCTATTTTGTGATCTTCAAGACGTGAAGAAGGTAGTCCAGGTGGTAAATCATCAACAAAACAATCTTTAAATTGAGCAAGAAATTGTTTATGCCTAGGATACATATGTTTTTCTTTAGCTTGAAGTTCATTCACCCAAATTAAATAAGATTTACTACTTTTACATAATGCATGTTTAGCTTGAGTATGAGTAAGCAGTGGAAAATTATTAGATGCGTGCATACCATGCAATGTAATTTGTTTTCCTTGAAAATGAATTTTAATTGAATGCGTGGAATAATCTATGTCAGGATTATACTGATGACGCCAAGGCATACCTAGGATAATATCACTAGATTGCAAAGGTACAACTAGGAAATTCCTACGTTCAGTGTATTCACCAATTTTAATTTCTAAGTCATGTATCTCTTGTGTTCCATTATATCTTGTACCTAAGAATGCTGCTTTAATGCGATAATGTGTAGAAACAGTTTGTAATTTCAATTCTTTCACTAACTTTTCAGAAATAAAGTCATGTGTGCTACCATCATCATGCAAATAATCTTTTCTTTACCATGCACTAAACATTTCATTGTCAACAAAGAATGTGGAGTTGGCATACCTAGCAAAGTGTCTAAAGGAGTAGCAATGTCATCCTCATCTTCTGTAAAGTCAGGCATCTCCTCACATTCTTCATCTTCCATTGCTCCAAGATAATTGATATGGACAGGTGGTTTCTTCAATTGGCAATTGGTTGCTAGATGTCCATGTTGATGGCATTTGTAACAAACTATGGGTTTGGCTTTAGATACATTGTTGGCAATGGCAGGAAGTCTAGGAATATTAGGATTTGGCTGCGAGGATGGCTTAGGGTTTGAATTGGTATTTGATGGCAAAGTAGGTGGTTTTGTCCAAGACTTACAGAAAGATGATGAAGGAAAACGACTTTGATTGAATCTTCTAAAATTTGAATTGAATTGCTTGGAACCATATTACCATTTGCTTGAAATTATTGTGAACGCTTGTCTCTTCCTTGAATCTTGTCTTCAGTGTCATGAGCCAAAGAAATTGCATCTTCAAGAGTTGTAGGCTTGAACATATTGACTTCAGCATAGTAATGTCCAAGTAAGCCAGACATAAATTTGCGTTTGTGAGTCACTTCAAGTACATCTTCGAGCATTCGGAGTTGTAGTAGGGCATTCCAAAAACGTTTGGTGTATTGGGAAATAGGTTCACGATCTCTTTGCTGTAGAAGATCCCATTGCTTTATGGATTTTTCATGGAATTGAGGAGGAAGGAAATTCTGTAAAAACTTCTTTTTGAAACTCTCCCAGGTAGTGGGACAATCAATGCTCTTACGAACCACGGTCCACCAAAGAGATGCTCGATCGACTAAATGATTAGTGACACATTTAATTTTTTCTTTTTCAGCGTCTGTCTCTTCATGAAAGTAATCATAAAACTGACTGATAAATGCAAGTATAGTCTTTCCATCTCGAGTTCCATTGAAAGTACGAAATTTGAAATTTCTTTTACTTATCTTTGTTTCTTTGCGGATGGATTGAGCTTCAAGCGTCGCATCGATGGTTCGTCGGATAAGATCTTCGGGTTGTGGTCCATCTTTGTCGGTGGTAGATCATTGTAGATTGGCCAATTGAACTTGCAAAGCTTGTCGGGCTCTTCGTTCTTCATCAAGCTGCATCATAATCAAATCCAATTTTTGTTCCATCGTAGGTTCGGGAAGATCACCTTCAGCCATTAAATCATCCATATTTTGTTTCGTCATCCTGTAAAAATCCAAAAGACCTCACACTCTCAAAATCTGATTAGCGGGATGAGAGTAGCTCAAAGTTGGGAATACAAGGTTTATATGTTTTGTTTGGCTTTGACGGTCTTTGTCTTTTGTGGTTGCGAGATTTGTAGTCTTCTTAGAAAGTGCGGATGAACTTCTGCGTGTGCTGAAACTGGTTCAGCAAGTCTGCATGTGCGAACAGAGTCTTCCAGGGAGCAATTTTGTAGTTGTGTGCTTCTGCGCAGGAACAACATTTATGGGAGCAATTGAAATAAGTCAGTTTTGACTTCTGGAAACTTGCAGGACTTGCAGAGTAAAACAACTTGCAGAACTTGGTAGACTAGGAAGATTTATGACTTGTAGCTCAGGTGACTAAGCTTATGAGCTTAAATTGACTGTCATAAATTCGATTTTAGGGGGGGCGTTTTTGACGGCGAATTTGACCGCCCGCTGAACTGCCGCTGCTACCGCCGATTATCAATTTTAATTAACTAAGCTTTTTTAAAGCTTAGTTCTAAGCTTTAACTTTAAGCTTGTGAAGTTTTAAGCTATGGAGGCTTATTGTACAATGGAAGAAAAAACGACCTGGAGAGGGAGATGTAGGAGTGGTCCTCCGCCTCCTCAGGCCAGTCCTTCGCGATCAGAGGCTGTAGACAGAGGTTCTTGACCGCCAGGAATCCACCCGTATTGACCGTTCGCGATGAAACTGACTGTAGAGCTCGATAGTTCCAAGAGCTCCGCCTTTGCACAAGATGGGTAGCGATTGGAAGCTCTTGATCTCAGCTTCGCTCTGATACCATTGGTGCACAGATCGAATGCCGTAAGTGCGCGTAGTGAGCGTCAGAAGGTCCCCAAGAACAAAAGAACTCTACTTTTTGCACACAAATCAATGTAGAAAGCATGCACGATATGAACAAGAGACCAATTGGGTGCAATCTCCCCCCATGCCTTGTGTGAGCGCTCCACAAAGCATGTATTTTATGTATTAATCATCTTCAAGCTCAAATAATAGCCCAAATTACAAAATAGCACGCTTTTGGCTTTTGAGTTTGCTTTTGTGCCAAATAGAAATAAAGCTAATGGGCGGGCGCCTAAGAAGTCAGGTATACCCAATACAATGTCCAAATACAAATATCTAAATCGTGCGCCCATGCGCATACAAAAATAATAAATAAATATCCAACGTCTTAATAAATAGGCGCGACAAAATATAGGCGCCATGCCTAAGGTATGCGCCCATCAAAATATAGATGATAACTCGAATACACGCTATCCTCCAAAGCTTTCCACCACCACTGCTGCTATCTCTACACATCAATTGAAGCATTCACAATCGTTAGTAAAATAATACAATTAAACCGACAAAAGTGAATACCTAGTAGTCTTCAGCTATATAAATAAATCAATTGATTAGAAATCAATCCTAACCTTAATTTATCACGAGTGCGCACTCTAAACTCATAAACGTTTATTAATTTAATATGTATTTTGCAGAATCACCCGCTATGGAATCACCCATGTACACACTAAATTAACAAAAACACCCGAAAAGGATAGGCGTCCCCATCAACTTCTCGCACAAAGAATCCACTTTGTGTATGAGCCTCGATAATAAAAGTTTACGGAATCCACCGTAAAACCTTACGGAATCCACCGTGGCATGGAATCCACCGTGTAATATGCCTCCTGGCATCAGGAAAAGACTTCTATGTTTGCATATTTGAATGAGTTTCACTTGATCATCAACAATTTAGCTTTACAGGAGATTGAGTTCAAGGATACTTTGCATCCTTTATTTATCCTTGGTACTCTACCTAAGTTGTGGGACACTTTCTATATGGCTCTATGCACTAAGGATGGGCTAAAATTGTAGGATTTTGAGAGTGCCCTCTTGACAAAAGAGGTAAATAGAAAGAATGTGGATGCTTCTCATATGTCACACGCATTGAATGTGAGAAGCTAGCTTGATGGAAATGGCTGTGATAGAGACTCTAATACGGCTCAATCTAGGACACATGATAGTCTTGTAGTGAGTATCATGGCTATAAGTTTGGTCTTACTTGTCATTGTTGTGGGAAAGTAGGTCATATTCGGCCATAGTGCCATAAAATGCATGAAGACAAGTGCAAGCAAAAGGAAAAGGGTAAAGTAAAAGACAAGAATGATGATCAAGCATTGTGCCTAGCAAGTTGAGTGTTAAGATTGACGAAATTAATATAGTGCAGCCTGATATATCTAATGATCTTATCTTGATAGCTCCTTCTTTGGATACTTCATAGTTGACAAATGCTTTGTGTTAGGATATACTCTGTGTTGGTTGATAAATTCAGGGGCTTCCTTTCATGTGACCCCTCATAGAGAGTGATTTTACTACTATTGTAGTATGATTGGATCTTTCATTTGGGTAATGACATGGCATTAGAGATAGTTGGTATTAGTAATGTCCAGTTGTATTTTGGTTCAGGTAGTATTGTAATATTTCCACTCAATAAAAGTTAGTTGGTTAGTTCGAAAGTTAGTCAATTAATTAGTAAGATTACTAACTAAAGACTAACTAAGATAAAAAGTAACTAACATTAATAACTAATAAATTTTTAATTATAAACATATTTTAAAATAAATAGAGAGTCGTAATCTAATATTTTTCTCGGATTGACAAGGACTGTAGCCACCCTTCACGGAAGTTACAATGTGAACGAGACTTATGAGCCATATTAATTACTAGTATTAATGTGTATAGTTTGGATGGTCCAAAAGCATTAGATTTTTGGGTTAAAAAAACTAATATATTTTAGATATTATTCTAAAAAGATAGAACCGAAATTCATTTAAAAGAAAAGACAAGTGATGTTTTAGTTAGTTTTGGAGATTTTATAAAAAGAGAAAAAAAAAAGAAAAGTGACTAGCGAATGCGTATCATATGCGATTGCTCTAAGGGACTTCTTTATCTATCACAGAAGGAGTATCCAGAAAGTCCTTGAGTGGTTTCATATATAGGATGGTAAGCCTATTGGTTGTCGTCTACCTTCTCATGTGAAGGTTGGTTAGGCCAATTGTCTATAGTCTTTCTGATGAGCGGAAGGTTGAGATGGCCAAGATCTCTTATGCATCCACTGTGGTCAATTTGATGTATGCCATGATATCCGCTTGTCCTGACATAGCATTTGTAGAGCGAGTTGTAGCATGATATTTTGCTACACCTCACAGATGGCATTGGGATGCCATCAAGGATATCATGAAGTACCTGAAGGGCACAATAGCTATGTGCATATGTTATGGTGGCTAGGATGCAAGAGTCATAGGGTACATTGACTCTAATTATGCATAATATGTAGACAATAGAAAATCCACCTCTAGCTATATCTTCACCTTGGTTGAAGATGCTATTTCTTGGGTGTTTAGGGTGCAAAAATTCATGGCCCTCTCTACTATAGAGGCTAGGTATACTACATCAATTGAGGCTTGTAAGGAGACTCTCTAGTTAGGATGTCTGGTGTAGACCTTGGTATTACTAATGTGGTCTCTACATGCATTCAAACTCTATAAGTACTTCATTAGAGAGGTTGTTGAGAACAAGTTTATTTACCTTGTCAAGATCTTAATTGACCAAAATCCTATAGATCTTCTCAAAAATAGTCTCTCAGCAGAGCATTTTGCCTTCCTTAGAACGTTGATGGGCTTGGGTGAGATGTCATCTTTCCTCACCCTATTGTACTTATGTACATTCATACTTTGTCACCTTTTTCTTGTTCTCTCTAGGGACACATTTACCTTTAAATGGGAGGTTGTGGGGGTAAAGGTACACGTATCTAACTATTCATATATCACTACATTGATAGTACTCTCATACTTGTACATCGCAGGTGGCAGGTGCCCATCTCTATCACTTCATTCTTTATTCTTTTACTGACATTTGAATAAAGGGCATTGTGATTGTTGGAGTTTCCACATCTTATATGTCTCTCTCTCTTACTCTTGCTCTTTCCACCATAGCTCTTACTTTCCCTCATGTGCTTCCACTTCGAGCTCACTCCCTTCAGTGCACTCCAGCTTGGAGTTTGGGATAGGAAATTAGGTAGTGAACTACAAATGTATCATTTTAGTGTCAAGAAAGATCTTCTAGCTTACCACAACTTATTCATGGCCATAGGAATGTGAGGGTTTTTTGAGGTCCAATAATGAGCTTAGAGAGGGAGAGAGCTATTTTCAAAACCCATTTTAGGTCTCAATAGGCAGTGTATTTATCAAAGTCCTTTAGGATTCCCAATAAGAGCCTAAAACTGGGTTCTAGAGTGCATACCTCATTCAAAAGTAGAGAGAGAATTTATTAGGAAAGAATGATGGAAATATCTCATATCTAATGAGAAGATCTTGAAGAGCAATTAATGAGACATACAGAGATCCTTCCTAAGTACTCCCCTAATTGTACTAGTCCCATATCTCTTAAGAGTCTTGTATCCCTCAAAGTCATGGGTCTTACATGCCCTCATAGTAAAAACAATCCTAGTGCATGTAAAAGTGGAAGTTTACCCCGAACACCAGTATCTGGATACTTCATCACTCCAAGGACTAGTTGTAGTAGCGGGTTGACTCCACCTAGTGCTTTAGTCATTTCAAAGTCTATCCCTATATCTACAGTGATGGTATATCAGCCACCTTTGATACCTACTCAAGTGGTCCAAATTTCAAGAGGTACAAATGGCCCTTCCCACTTTAAGGTACCCATTGCCCATCTTGAAAGAGATCTAAATAAGGACATATAGTTACATATAAAGGATTCCTAGAAGTTGATGTTCCATTGCTAAGTAAATGAGCAAGCTCACCATATGATGTTCTTTACCATTACCCTAAAGGAGAATGCAGTCGAATGGTATTACCACCTTGTAGCTAATTCAATCAGCAATATGCAAGGGTTTTACATCCTCTTTCATAGGAAAATTTTCCTTGAGAAAGGTGGGAAATACTAGCTACGTGTCCTCAATGAGACTTGTTAGGAGTCCAATGAGAGTGTCAAAGTGTATGCTCAAAAGATACATGATGTTTTTTGACACTTGGATGCAACCATTCCACTACCTTGGGCTGCTAGATTACAAATCTTCTTGAAAGGGTTGGACTTTAAAATCCAACTCCACTTGAGAAACATTGTGCTTAATGATCTTGAAGAGGGGTAGAGTCTAGAACACAATATTAGTGAGTTTGGGAATCTCCCAATTCCCATTTTTTGAATACTAAAAAGGTGGCATCCAAATAACATGCCCATAAGTTTCTCAAAACTGTATGATGTGACCTATAATTGGAAAGCACTTGAAAAATGGAATCTATTGAGCTATAGAGCGCTCGATTTGGAGTTATAGTGTTAAAGTTATGACAAATCCAAAGATTTGACCACATGTCCCAAACTTATGGAAATTTCCCATATTCCCCCATACGGTGTTCTAGAATCCAAGTGGCCTATATGGCAAGAGGGAAAGCTCTCTTAGTTACTCGGATGGTACCAAATATGGTGTTAACGGATTACGATTCACCACATGTATTACCCCATAATGCTTTGAGTCAAAGTTACCGATGTCGATTCTTGAAGCCATTGAGATGAAAGAACAACTCAAGCAGCTATTAGACCAGGGATACATTTAGCCAAGTAATTCACCATGGGGAGCCCTAGTTTTATTTCAAAAGTAAGAAAGACGAAACACTCCGCAATTGTATCAATTATCGTGGATTAAACTAGGTGACATTAAAAAACAAATATCAAATTCCCAGGATAGATGAGTTGCTTGACCAAATCTAGGGAGCAAAGGTCTTCTCAAAGATTGATCTTAGATCAAGATATTATTAAATAAGAATTAGGGATGAAGAGATCCCTAAAAATTCTTTTAATACAAGGTACGATCATTATGAGTTTATTGTGATGTTGTTTGGGTTAATAAATGCTCTTATCACCTTCAATAGGTTGGTGCAAGACATTTTTCGACTCTACCTTGATGATTTCATTCCTCATCTTCTTTGATGATATCCTAACGTATTCCAAGAATGAAGAAGACCATGAACCACACCTATGAACAATTCTTGAAACAATGAGAGTCCATAAATTGAATGCTAAAAAGAAGAAACATGCTTTCTTCAAGAAGTAGATTGAATATCTAGGGTTCATAGTATTGGCATATGGCATTTCAGTGGATCGTGCCAAGGTCCAAGATGTACAAGACCGGACACCCCCGACAAGGGTCAAGGAAGTGCAAAGCTTTCTAGGGCTAATGGGTTGGTATAGAGTCTTCATTAAAGACTATGCCTCAATCACTGCACCTCTCACCGACCTTCTCAAAAAGCACATCTCCATTACATGGACATCCGATGAATAATCTAGCTTTGAGAAGCTTAAGCAGAGTTTGGTAAGTGCCCCTATCCTAAGGCTACCTAGACCTCAACAAAGAATTCGAAGTCATAACTGATGCAAGCTCTCTTGCTTTGGGTTGTGTGCTTATGCAAGAAGGATATCCAGTAGCCTTTGCTTCAAGAAAATTAAAGATCCACAAAAGAAACTATGCCAAACATGATCTAGAATTACTTGATGTAATTCATGTCTTTAAAGTATGGAGACATTACCTGCTTGGTAATAGGTTTTCTCTAGTCACTGATCATAAGAGCCTAAAGTGGATTTTTACTCAACCAGATCTCAATATGAGACAAGGCCAACAGATTGAGACATGCAAGAGTTTGACCTTGAAATCAAGTATAGACCAGGCAAGGAGAATGTGATTGCAGATGCCCTAAGTCGTAAATCATTGCTTAATGCTCTAATCCTAGAAGAACCCTCTAGGTCTGGAACTCTTGCCACAATGATTTCAATGCCCAGTAACCCTCTCATAGAAATGGCTAGAGAAGAGGCAACGAAGGATCCAAGCTATCAAAACTTGTTAAGAGAAATTTCTGTCAAGGATTCAAATCCAAAACTCAAGACTAAGTATCAAGATTTTTCCATAAACGAGGAGCTTGCCTATTACACGACAAGACTATGTATTCCTCCAAGTCAAGAACTCAAAAGGAAAATACTCTGGGAAGCTCAGGATTCCCCATTTTTGGGTCATCCTGGTTATGCTAAGACTCTTAATACAGTCAGAAGAAGCTTCCATTAGGAAAGACTCAAAGGGTGATGTACTCAAGTATGTCATTGAATGCCTAAATTGTTAACAAATCAAGGCCAAGCATTTCAAGTTGCTAGGAAAGCTCCAACCACTTGACATCCCTCAAATGAAATGGGAGTATATCAACATGGACTTCATAGTTGGATTACCCCTAGGGTACAAGGAGGATATGACTCCATAATGGTAGTCATTGATATGCTAACAAAAGTTACACACCTTATTCTTGTAAAAACTAATTACAAGCCTTCCGATATCGCCACACTTTTCATTAAGGAAAATTTTAGGTTATATGGATTACCCCAAATAATCATCAACGAACCGCGATTCTCTCTTCACCTCAAAAATTTGGAAGAGTTGTTCAAGCTCTAGGAACCCTAGCTTTGCTTCAATATTGCTTACCATCCCCAAACCAATGGTCAAACAGAGTGGGTTAACCAAGTTATTGAGGACATACTGAGGGCTTATTGTAATAGGGAACCTAAATAGTGGATCAAATACCTACACTTAGTTGAATTTTTCTACAATGCATCATACCATCAAAGTATTCAAAAGACTCCTTTTTAGGCACTATATGGTCAAGATTGTCTTACACCATTAAATTTTTCCGATTCTACCCTATGGGTAGAAGCATCTAGGCAAATGCTGGAAGAAATGGATCAGCAAAAGTGAAAGCTATAAGAAGGCAAGTTATTCAAGCTGCCAAGGATTGTTAGAAGGCATACGCCAATCAAGGAAGGCAAGAACACATCTTCAAAGAAGGTGACATGGTTTTCTTACGAGTTCACCCAAAGAAAAGCTCCTTATCCTTGGGAGAATTGAAGAAGCTAAGTCCTAGGTATTGTGGGCCATATAAGGTGCTAAAGTGTCTAGGAACAAATGTCTACAAGCTGCAACTCCCTAATAACTTGGAAGTACATAATGCATTTTACGTCAGTCTATTGAAAGCATATGTCCCTAACCAAGACCATGTACTTAACAACCAACAAATTGTAATGCCAAGTCAAGGATACTTGACATGCGGGAGAAGACTCTAAGAAGTAAAACCTTGAGAGAATATCTTGTCCAGTGGAAAGACTACCCTGAAGAGGATGCCACTTGGATTGACCATGAATCACTATGTAACCAATATCTCTAGTTTCATTTGAGATGATGATATCTCGATTCCTCTAAGGGGGAGAGGATGTGATATCCTAACTTTGATTTAAAATCTTTCCAACTTCTCACAGAATGGACTTGAAGAACTCTAAAATCATTAAATAAAGAAGATCTCTAGCAAAAAGACCCAAGGATTGTAACTCGATATTTTTCCAAATTGACAAGAACTGTAGCCACCCGTCATGGAAGTTACCATGTGAACGAGAGTTATGAGCCATATTCGTCATTAGTATCAGTGTCTATAGTATGGATGGTCCAAAAATACTAGGTTTTTGGATAAAACTAGCATATTTTTGATATTATTTATTGTAAATATCCTAAAAAGCTATGGAAACTTCTAGAATAGGGTGTTATGCAAAAAAAGTAAATGAAATTTTCAGCCAATTTTGGATATTTCATGCAAAAAGAAGGATTGGTAGAATCACGTGCATCATGATCACAGTTTACACGCAGTAAACAACACTTCAAATGGGGAGAAGGAGTGATCTGGAAGAATTCTAAGCAAGATCATGAGGTTTTACCCCCCTTTTGGAGAAAACGAAACCATCAGATTGCATCTTGGAACTTTAGATTGTTGATTTTATGAAGATCCCTTTCATAAAGAGCTCTTCTTCTTAGCCACAATCCTTCTTCTCCAATTTAGCTATAAATATGAGGCATGGGGAGTTGTTGAGGGTAGTCGGAGTAAGAGGGGAGAGGCCCTTCTCAGGAGTATAGAGTAAGAGAAAGTGGGATCATAAGAGAAGCATAAGCACATAAATTTCTCATCAAGAAGACAAGGAGGATACTCCGTGAGCTCTCAAATTCAATTCCTCCGTTTCTTCTATCCTATTTTCCTATGGAATCAAGACTCTTTTCGATTTCTTGAAGTTCTTGGTGATTGCTTCCCCCCTTCTGTCAATCAAAAATTCCGTCGATCTAATTACCCCCAAGCTCCTTTACCAAATTTCCATTTTTTGCGATCTCGCGATTAAAGACCATGGCCCTGAAGAAGAAAGTTACGAAGGTCGTGGAGGCATGACCTACCAATAATGCTACAGACACAATTACTACAAATGAAATGGCAAGTACGGGGATTACAAACAAAGCGACAAATACCATTAACCAAGCACCCATCATGGATCCCCTGGTACTATTTTTCTTAAATAAAAACACCTGGCAGGCCTTTATCCCATGAATAGGCAATAGAAGTTGCATGCATAAAATAAGATTTTATTCGATTTCTGCATATAATTTCTTTGAGAAATTATTAATCGTAAATTCCAAGGGGTAATATGGGTCTGTAGTACAAGATGAACCTAAGCGAGTACAATGAAGGTAACATGTCCCAAAAAGTTTTAATATTTCTAAATTTTATGTTGGTCAAATGAAATCTCTGATGGGTAATAATTGATGCTAATCCTTGATACATAAGAGACCTTGAGATGCAACTGTCAAATGATACTGTTTGTAATAAAAATAACCAATATTTTCTTTTATTTCATGCAAAGACCCACAAAACTCCATGGGAGTTATCCTCAAGTATGAAATTCTTGCTTAAATTCAGTACAAGTAATCCCAAAGGAAGAGGAAGTCCAAGAAGACTATTGGAAGGTTGCCACTTATGCTGATTTGTCTCAAAGTTATTTTGCACTTATGTTGAATTGTCTCGAAGTTATTTTACCACTTATGTTGAATTGTCTCGAAGTTATTTTGCCACTTATGCTAAATTGCCTCGAAGTTATCTTGCCACTTATGTTGATTTGTCTCCAAGTTATTTTGCCACTTATGCTGAATTGTCTCAAAATTATCTTGCCACTTATGCTGATTTGTCTCGAAGTTATTTTGCCACTTATGCTAATTTGCCTCGATGTTATTATTTTTGGAAATAAAATATTTTTTCTTGAAAATAGACTTGTTAAAATTTTTATGTATAATGCATTCGAAATAAGATGCTTGTGATTGTAAGCTAGGTACCGATCTTTCCCAAAATCATCAAGCTAAAAGATGGGTAATTGAGTAGAGATCATCAACTGAGGCAGTATTCCAGTGAACACAAAACATCGATTGAGGTAATGTTCTTGATGGTGCTAGACCTCCCCAAGACCAACGTGAATAAAACCTACTCCAAGGGTTTTTTTTTTGTTTCGTGTTAGTGAGTTTAGACCAATCATGACACGAAAGGTCTTGTCATAGGGAGTTTTAGTTGGCAAGAGGAGGTGAGGATACTAGGGGGACTCTGGTCATAAACTCCTTAGGCTCTTACAAATTGCCAACTACCCTTCGATTTTCGAACTATGTCTCGAAGTTCCAATACTAGTTGGGGAACGGAACTTGGAGAGAATAATACTTTCAAACAAGAAAATATTTGTAAAGGGTCATTTTTTTGAAAGAAACTATTAATAAGAAGGAATTATTTTTCTCTTTTTTTGTATCATGAATTAAGGGTGTGTAATGAATTTGTATCAAGAGATAATTCAAATAAGATTTTTTAATATGCTAAACCTAAAGTGGTAGATAATTAGATAACTAAAACTACTCTCTTAAGGGAAGTGGGAGGATGGACCCCCGATGGATCTAGACTTATGGTTGGGTGGTCTCGGTAAGCCGAGAGCTTTCCTAAGAAGGAATAAAAATCTCACTTGATGGACCGTTAGAAACTAGAAAGCCTAATTCACATCACTTTAGAATCCGCTAATACTAATTAGCCGTTAGTAATAGATTTAACCAGAAAAACTCAAGTTGATCCTTGTGGGAGTGCGGCCGAAACTTCCACTACAAAGTAGACTCAAGCGAGCCTAGTTAGCAAACTCCAGGGGTTTTATCAAAATCCTGGATGGTGCTTCCTAGGACATCTATTGATGGGCTACTAAAAGAACATATTGCCAAGAAAATCTCGGCGGCACGTTACACATATCTATGCGCAACACATGCAAAGCATGTGATCTTCATGTACGAAGATATACAATTAGCTAGGAGGATTAAAGGGGAACTTGACTAGTCCTCACAGTTGTAAATTTTTTTGTGATAAATCCAACTTTTAATCCATGTGAGGAGCCTTTTATTTTTATTCAATGAAATGCAATTATGTTTTTTCTACATATTCTTTCACATCTATTGCTAATTTCTTAGTAATGTGTGTTTTCACTTACATTGACCAAATTTACTTAATCCTTATCATATTGCTCTTGTGATAATCGCTATAAAGGTGCATACTAATAAATATTTATATTTCATGATTGGAGCACTACCACTCAGAGAGAAAAAATTTTGTTATCAAGGGGTTGATGGGTGGTCAAGGTTGTGCTACACCCACCAAGAGATCGAAGCACTACATCCACCTAGAGAACAAGAATTATGCATTCAAGGGGCTAACGGGTAGTCTAGGATTAGCTGCATCCAACAAGAGATCGAATTTAGGCCGAGGCATGTAATATGTTAGAAATTTATTACCAAACTCATCACGTAGCACTCGAAGAGCCTAAATAGTGATGTCTGGGGCAGCCAAGGTTGCCAAGATTGTAGGTCCAAGAACCTCACCACGATGCGTAAAATGGCTAGATAGTAGGACTGTCTGGCCATTTCACACACTATGGTGGGGTTTTTTCCTTCCTCTCAAAAAACCCTATCATGTCACATGAAATGACCATTTTATGTGCCATGGTAGAGTTTTTTTCCTTTGAGCCCTTGGCAACCCCTCGACATCACGATTTGGGCTCTCTGGTGTGCTATACACAATGGGTTCAATAACAAAGTTCTACCATATTGTATGCCCAGGGAGTCCACCTTATAGAACATGTAAGATATCACGTGAGTTCAAAAGAAAGGGTATATTTATTATGTTGACTTACATTTTTCTAAAAACAAAAGGGTTTTATAAATGTGCTCAATGTAAATCCACATTATGGGTCATTTTATTCCAAAATTCTTAGAGGCACAATGGGGGGCAATGGGGAGGGATGTGCTCGGGATGTGTCTATTATTTGAGAGCCCCAAATAAAAGCCCCATCTCCTTTACCACCACTCTCTCTCTTGGTATACAAAGTGTTGGTTTAATTTCAAATCACCAGCTTGTTTGCTTGGGATCTCCCTACTTCATAAAGAACCTATGCCTATTTCAACATCCACTACTAGCTATTAGTTTGTATCTTTCTCATTCAAACCAAAAGAATATGATCTATAAGAAAAAAAAATGCTTTCTCTTTGTAAACTCCTCAATAGAAATGCTCAAGTAGCAAGCAAATAACATTGTACATTCCTTCCACAAAAAGACAAAAGAAAAAGCTATGCCTACAAAATCCTACCATACGATTTTGTTGAAATAGGCCTCAATTTACCATTGGTAGGTGATTTCTCTTCTAATCACCTTATCATCCTCTACATGCTAAGAACACTTGCTTCAACCTATGAGGATACACCCTCCTCCGTGATCTGTCTACAAGGATCAAATTGAGATTTGAGACCCAATATCCTCCTCATAGCTAGACCTAGGAGGGGTACAATTGCATCTCAAGACCCCCTCAAGTATTTGGGTTCTTGCTTTATCTTTTGATCTTATGCATATGTGGAAGATCAAAAGTATTTTTGAGATATGAACTTCATGCTCAACCATAATTTTTGAAGAATACAATATTTGAAAAGAAAATCATTCATTAGACACTCTTATGTTAGGCCACCAAATATGGATGCCCTGAAAAAATTTAGCTAGCTCGGTCGTGTGCATCATGAGTATCCTGAATGGTACAAAATACATAGGGTTCATTGATTGAATTTCATCTTAAAGCACTCCTCTCACCCCTTTAATTGTTTTGCAAAGGGAAGAGAGGGAGAGTGTGTAAGTGTGTAATTTTGTGGAAATGTAATATTTTGTGAAAGCAGAGTTAGAGAGAGGGAGAGAGCGTGAATATATGGTGAGCATGGCATAAAGAAAGGGTCAGCACAATCCTAGTAGGTCTACATTCCCTTGAACGAGCGTGGTAGAAAGGATCTGAGGTATCATCATCATCATTATCATCATCATCATCATCATCATCATCATCATCATCATCATCATCATCATCATCATCATCATCATCATCATCATCATCATCATCATCATCATCATCATCATCATCATCCATCGAATCATCATTATTACTAGGAACATCCGTCAAGACAAGTGCAACAACAAGGTAGTTTGCCCCAATATATCTAATTACAACATATTTAACCTTTGCATCTGATTATGACGTATCCAACCTCTGCAAAACATAAAATCTTGTGAGCTCTCATAGAAACATGACTTTTTCAACCTTTGCATCTGATTATGATGCATTCGACCTCTACAAAACATGAAATCTTGTGAGCTTTCATACAAATGTGACTTTTTCTTTTGCTCCACTGCAACCCAAAGACAATGCAAGGTCTCTATATTTCAAGCACAAAGTGACAATAAAGGCCTTATGGTTGGATTGTTGGCACAATCCAACATGGGGTTTTGAAGAGCTCAAAAAAACTGCATCAATGGTAGCACTTGAAATAAGCAAAGCAAACCCTCAAGAGGAGAAATGAGATCCTTTTCCAGAGGAGATTGCTCATGTTATGGGACTTTTGAAGGCTTGTGCAAAGAAAAATGATATATTCAAGGGCATAAGTCTACATGAGGACATTCGCAAAAACGAGGGTTTCTTGAAAGAAGCCCCTATGTTACAAGCACTTTAATAACTATGTATGCTAAATGTGGGGCTCTTGCAAAAGCATGACAAGTGCTTGACGAAGGTACTATTCATGATAGATTCTCTTAGATTACATTGATTGCTAGATATGCACAAAATGGCCACGACGATGAAGCTCTAAAATGCTTTGGCCGTGGATTCAATTACCCTTTACATGTGGATTGAAAGCCTGTACTAGCGTAGGAGCACTCAATAATGGCAAAAAAGTTCATGATGAGATTGTTAGATTAATATTGTTGGAGAAATATATTGTACTCAACAATGCCTTGGTGAAAATGTGTGCCAAGTGTAATATTTTGGGAAAAGCACAAGTGTTGGATGAGCTTCCTATCCAAGTTGTAGTCACTTGGAATGCACTAATTGCAAGGTATGCATGGGCAAGGCAAACAAGCAATGCAATGTTTCAATAATATGTGACATGGGAGACACTCCACCACTATAGCCACCTTTATTTGTGCATTGGAGCACTTGACAAGGGCGAAAAAATTTGCAATCCAATCGTTGGACTCGTGTGGTTGGGGAGTAAATGTTGTGCTTGGTAATGCTTTGGTGGCCCTAACTCTCTCTCTCAACAATAACTCACCCACTCTCCCTCTCTTTGTCTCTCTCTAAAGTTATTAAATGGAGAAATAATAATTTACTCTCCCTCTTTACCTCTCCTTGTGCTCTCTCTCTCTCTCTCTCTCTCTCTCTCTCTCTCTCTCTCTCTCTCTCTCTCTCTCTCTCTCTCTCTCTCTCTCTCTCTCTCTCTCTCTCTCTCTCTCTCTCTCTCTCTCTCTCTCTCTCTCTCTCTCAGTGTTCTCATTCTCTGGCAACAATTTGTTGCACTAATGGCATGAGGGTTGTAAGGTTATTCCACCATTAAATTGTAGTGCACGTTGAACATGTGTGTCAAGGTACTATTGGTTCCTTCTTGTAGACCCTTGGTTCAAGGAGCCATCGAGTTGCAGCGTGCGTTTTCCCTCAATGTGGATGGTGCCCCCATGGTGTCTCTCATCTAGCCTATTGGTGAACAACACCCCCATGGTGCCTCTCATCCTACATGTCAAGGTGCTATTGGTGCGCTTGTGGACCCTTGGTTCAGGGAGCCATCGAGTTGTAGCATATGTTTTTTCTAAATTTGGACGATGCCCCTATGGTGCCTCTCATCGAGCCTAGCTGCTTGATTGTGGACTATTGGCATAGGGAGCCATCGATTTGTAGCATACGTTGTGCCTTAGTGTGGACAATGCCTCTCGTCCTGCCCAGCTTCACCGACAGATTGCTCATCAATGAGGTAAAAAGTTTGTATTTTTCCTTGAATCAAATCATAAAAGGAGACCTTCACCACTTTGCTTTTCAGCATGTCCACCTAAATCTACAAACAATTGCCCTCATGCTAAGTAGACTCTTTGATTAGATGATAGTTCCCTTGTTCAATTGACCTCTGACATTCAAATTGAGTTGGCAAGACTACATAACCCTTCTTGGTAGCTTACCCTAGTAGCTTCTCCTCTTTCTGAGTATGATTCCTTCCCTTGGGCTAACCTAGGATTGTCTTGTGCCCCTTATGAGAGCCTCACATAGACGGATTTATGGCATACTCTGGGAGCCCTCAATTTCTAATCCCTTTTTTTTCCCTCAAGCCGCCATGCCCTCCTTGTTTTCTCTCCTCGTCATGATTTTTTTTTGAATGCTAATAATAGATTACTAATCATTTACCCCATAATCTCCATTATCCATGAACCATCCTTTCTTCCACCTTTTTAGACTTTCTTTCTCTCCTTTTTGCCAAGAAGAAAGATCCTCCTTTGCATGCATCCCAAAGGCTATCAATAGCCTTATCATATACATTGCTAAGGTTTTTTGAAGAATTTAGGGACTCAAGTTTGTAACAGGAAAATCTAACACAAAAAAATCCACCATACCACCCTTCATGCATTGATGTATAGCTTATAATTATACCTTTCTAATTATTAGATGACCTTGTCAAGGTTGCAAAGCCTTAGATGGGGAACATACAATGATTGTGTACACGTTTAGGAAGGGCTCATGTGTTTGTAGCAGGTTATGTGTTTGTAGTAGCATTAAGTGGACTATGTGTTCACTCTAAAGCAACGTATAATGAATTTCTTGTTAGCTTTTGTAGGGTTGGTGGCTTGGTAGAAAATGATTGTCAATGGCAAGGCAAAGTGAGTGGTAAGGTTATAAGCAATGGTGGGTTAGTTCCTTGTAGGGCTGGTTAGCATCCTGTGAGTTGGTAACAAGCAATGTGGTGGCTATGTATTTTGAGTTGGCAATGCAAGTGGATAATAAACAATGTAAATGCTCATGTGTGTGTAGCGGGCTATGTGTTCACAGTAGCATTAACTGGGCCGCCATGTGTTCACATTCCAAAATAATGTGCAATGGATTTGTTTTTAGCTTGCAAGGTTTGTGGCTTGATAGAAAATGATTGTCAGAGCAAGTGCAAAGTGAGTAGCAAGGTTACCAGGAAATGGTGGGTTAGTGCCTTGTAGGGTTGGTTAGCATCTTGTGAGTTGCCAATATGAAAATGTGGTAGCTATGTGTTTTCAGTTGGCAATGTAAGTGGGTAACAACAATGTAAGTGCTCATGTGTTTGTAGCAGGCTATGTGTTTATAGTAGCATTAAGTAGGCCATGTATTCATTCCAAAGCAATGTACAGTAGATTTTAGCTCGTAAAGTTGGTGGCTTGGTAGAAAATGATTGTTAGTGGCGGCACAAAGTGAGTAGCAAGGTTATAAGCAATGGTGGGTTATTACCTTCTTGTAGGGTTGATTAGTGCCTTGTGAGTGGGTAATGAGAAATGTGGTGGCTATGTGTTTTGAGTTGGCAATGTAAGTGGGTATAACAATGTAGATTCTCATGTGTTTGTAGAGGGCTATGTGTTTATAGTAGTATTAAGTGGGCCATGTGTCCATTCCAAAGCAGTGTACAATGGATTTCTTGTTAGAAATTAAGGTTGGCAAGTGTAATATTGTCAGTAGGCAAGTGCGACTACGTGTGAGAAGTGAGATTTTGGAGTGATCTTTTGAGCGAGCTCTTTTTGGCAACCTCAAGTTTTATTCCACATAGTCGACTTGGTCCTCTTATTCCTTTGCACATATATCAAGCACCAATGCTGCTCCTCCATTGCCGCCGCTGCTGCCACCACCACCAGCACCACCACCACCACATCTTACTCTCCCCCTCCTCATTAGAGCCACAACCAATTCTCTTCTTTCTCTCTCTCTCCTCATATGCTGGGGACCAACCATTGACATCTCACTCCCCTTCAATAACATTATGACCACTAGTCCCGCCACTACACCACCACATCTTACTCTCCTCCTCCTCATCGGAACCACAATTCATTCTCCTCTCTCTCTCTCTCTCTCTCTCTCTCTCTCTCTCTCTCTCTCTCTCTCTCTCTCTCTCTCTCTCTCTCTCTCTCTCTCTCTCTCATTTCTTGGAGACCCACAACACGTATCTCCCTCTCCTCCTTTCCCTCAATAACACCCTCTCTCTCTCTCTCTCTCTCTCTCTCTCTCTCTCTCTCTCTCTCTCTCTTACCTCCAACTCTCTCTCTCTCTCTCTCTCTCTCTCTCTCTCTCTCTCTCTCTCTCTCTCTAACAATACATTAGTAGTTCTCTCTTGTTCATTGCTTTACATCACTACATTAAGCTTGTGTGATTATTTTTTATAATATTATCACAATATTGGTGGTTGAATTACACATACACAAGTGATATCACACTCTGTATACATTCACATCTCCCCTCTCCCAATTATTTGTATATATGTTATAATTACATCATGATGTATTAGTACTTCTATTGTGCACACATAAGCAAAACCAAATACACTTACACATTCCTCTCTCTCTCTCTCTCTCTCTCTCTCTCTATATATATATATATATATATATATATATATATATATATATATATATATATATATATATATAAATATATATAAATATAACAATGAATTAGTAGTTCTCTCTTAACTTATTTACATCACTAGATTAATCTTATGTGCTTATCTTTGATAATATTATCACAATGTTAATAGTTCAATTGTGCATGCATATGAGATATCACACTACATATACATTCACATCCCCCCTCTCTTCTTTACACATATTTTATAATTACATCTTGATGTATTAGCACTTTAGTTATGCACACACAAGCAAACTATAGATATATCCAGTTATACTTGCACATTGCTCTCTCTCTTCCTCATTTGATTAGGCTTACATATAGATTGAAGTTATGCATTCGTTTACAATAGACCCTTGCAAACAATTGCTTCACAATCTCCATAAAATATAGCTCTGTGTCATTTCATTACTTGTAGTTGTTATTCCTTTTAAGAAATTTTCATTTTAAACTCCAAACTTCAACAATCAAATATTTTAATAAATTGATATATTTCACATTACATTGCATGAACTTACAACAAAAACTACAAATTTTTTTTCTAAATCCACAAATGCATTTGCAAGTTAGTGAACTATTATATGCAAAGAAAATGAACATATTTTTTGCCAAAAAAAGATTTCTAACAAATAGTTCTCTCTCTCTCTCATGTTTGCAGTATAAAAACATTTGTGCAAGCACTCCAAATTGATAGAACTTGTATTACATTATTGGATTGTGACATGTTTTCCAATGAACAATTCTCTCTTTATTGATATATAGCTCTCTCTCTCTCTCTCTCTCTCTCTCTCTCATTTGCAATACAAAAGTATTTTTGCGAGTACTCTAGGTTTGATATAACTTGTTTTTACATTGGATTATGACATGTGTCGCAACAAATAGTTTATTTTTTACTTGTAAACAATTTCTGCAAGCAATCTGGATCTAGATTCATATTATGGTGATATCTGGTAACTGTACTATTGTTTCACAAATTGACAGATAATGATAGTAAAAGATTATCATAAATTTAATCATAGCTAACCAAAGCGAGATATGTTTGTATTTTCTCAACAAAATAAAATGCATTTACTCTAATAATTAGCAAAGTCTTTGCTTTGTTGGTCACACTATGAGTGACGTTGGAAAAGTTATTCTCTTTTCAAATATGAGATGTAAGTTTTCTTCGATAAGCATGGGCTGATGTATAAATATATCTTCATTTGCATCCATTTGAAATACTCACTAAATTTTTTTCTTTATACATGGCTCTAGCAACCGTATTAAATGTTGGTTGAAAAATAAAAACTCATTATTAAAGCTTACATATTTTTAGATTATTTATTATGGTGTCAAGAAGAGATATTGATTGGTGAAAACAAGTATAAATTCAATGCTCAGTCAATATGCTTAATGTGTGTGTGTGTGTGCGACCATCATCTTGGTCTCCCGTTGTGCATGTCTTTGCTAAGTTAACATCATGTTATTGAAATATTAATATTCATAGGCTATAAAATATAGGTATACCTCTTTGAACTAATCATATGTGTGTGTGCACATGTTAAGACTTTTAATATATAGACATAAATACATGCACACATACATATGTATATATATTAATGAGAAAGATATAAACAAGTTCTTAATGAGACACGCACGCATCCACGCGTGCATGTGTGCACACACATATACACATAAGAGAACAATCAAGGTTGGTTCGTCTAGTGTATGTTAGAGAACTAAAGACATAGCTTTAAAGATTATTGCTCATATAAATTCTAATCCATCTTAACTAAGTAATTCATCCATGGTCTGTCTAGTCTTTAAAATAAAAAATATATTCTAGATACTTTGAATGTAAGGAATTTCAATGGAAGGGTTTTAGGACTCAATGGAGAAGAGAGGGAGGAGAGAGAGATAAAATTAACTTTTGGATGATATATGTATATATATATATATATATATATATATATATATATATATATATATATATTGATGAGAGACAAGAAAGATGTGTCTTTTTAAAAATCATTGATAAGAGAGAAGATAAATAAATGTGAAAAGTAGTTTGGATAGAGAGGTACCTTTATCAAATTAATGTAGGAGAGGCCCAAAAGTAGTATTGTAGTATTATAGGAAAGAGTGTTAGAAAATTTGAAGCCAAAGAAGGGGGGACATCGGCCCCTTTCTAGCACTCTTTGGCTTCAAATTTTCTAGCACTCTCTCCTATAATACTACCTTAGACCCTCTTCTACATTAATAGCCTTGGATCTTTACACACACACACACACACACACACTCTCTCTCTCTCTCTCTCTCTCTTTCTCTCAATACTACAATATTATCTTTGGACATTTTTCTTACATATTAATAGCTTTGAATTTTTATCAAAATACACATACATACTCAATCTCTCTCTCTCTCTCTCTCTCTCTCTCTCTCTCTCTCTCTCATGTCGCTTAAAAACATTCTAGCAACTCTCTCCTATAACATCACAATACTACCTTTGAACTTCTCCTATATTAATAGCTTTGGATCTTTATTAAAAAAACACACACACACACACGCACGCACACACACACACTCTCTCTCTAAGCAAGTGTGTGTGTGTGGCTCCAAAAAATTCTTTTAACTTTCTCTTACAATACTATATTTGGGCCTTTCCTATACATTAATAACTTTGGATCTTCAATACACACACACACACACACACACTCTCTCTCTCTCTCTCTCTCTCTCTCTCTCTCTTTTTGTGTGGGTGGCTTAAAATAATTATAGCAACTCTCTCCTATAATAATATAATACTACCTTTGGGCTTCTCTTACATTAATAACTTTGGACCTTCATAAAAATATGCATACACATTCTCTCTCTCTCTCTCTCTCTCTCTCTCCAACTTAGATCAAATTCCTCTATTTAAAAGTCTTTAGCCCAAGTACAATTATACTAAAAAGTCATATTTTGATTATAATTTCAATAGTATAATTTTTTAAAAATCTTTGATAAGGTCTTTATTTTTCCAAATACACAATGCAAAAGACAATAGCCATTGTATGTTATGATAATTATTAGTTTTCTATGTTAGGAGTTTTTTTTTTCCAAAAGAGACAACAGTTTTTTGTTCATAAGGTCCAAACTTTTCAATATAGTTAATTCAAAAAGTCTCAATTTACTATGTCTCATATCAAAACATATCATAAATATACACACAATTTGATCTTCCTAGCTAGTAATTATTTTTTATCTCTTTTCACACACACACACACACACACACACACACACACACACACACACACACACACACACACACACACACACACACACACACACACACACACACACATACTCTTCTCTCTCGACTCTATTGAGTCTTAACGACAAGAGAGAGAGAGAGAGAGAGAGAGAGAGAGAGAGAGAGAGAGAGAGAGAGAGAGAGAGAGAGAGAGAGATAAAAGCCATACACATACACATACACATAGAGAGAGAGAGACGCATACACACATGCACTACTTAATTTATTGCTCTTCTCTCTCGACTCTATTGAGCCCTAATGATGAGAGAGAGAGAGAGAGAGAGAGAGAGAGAGAGAGAGAGAGAGAGAGAGAGAGAGAGAGAGAGAGAGAGAGAGAGAGAGAGAGAGAGAGATGAAGATAAGAGCCATACACAAACACATACACATACACATAGAGAGAGAGAGATGCGTACACACATGCACTACTTAATTTATTGCTCTTCTCTCTCGACTCTATTGAGTCCTAATGATGAGAGAGAGAGAGAGAGAGAGAGAGAGAGAGAGAGAGAGAGAGAGAGAGAGAGAGAGAGAGAGAGAGAAATGAAGATAAGAGCCATACACAAACACATACACATACACATAGAGAGAGAGAGACTCATACACACATGCACTACTTAATTTATTGCTTAGGTAATAACTTAAGTACGAATCATTTTTTACTTAATTACTAAATAGAAATATAAAGAGAGGGGAGAGAGAGAAAAAGATAAATAAGAGAGAGAGAGAGAGATTATATGACTTGCTTTGACTTTTTTTTGAGTCGAGAAGGGGATTGTTAGCAACTTGTTGAGAAGAGGATTGCTTGCAATCCCTTTTTGAGATGAATTTTTTTTTCACAAGTCTCCTTCATAATTTCCTTGAGGGGACTTGTGAATTTTTTTTTCACCAAACAAGGGGTTGCTAGCAACCCTTTCGTGGTAAATTTTTTTTCACAAGTCCTCTCTAAAAGAAATTTCCACTAAACATGGAGCTATCAATAACCTTCCTAGCCAAAAAAAAATTCATAAGTCCCCTTAGAGAGATGGAGGCAACGTCTGAATTTTTTTCACCGAGAATGGGTTGCTGGCAACCCTTGTCTGGCGATAAAAAATTTCATGTCCCCTTAGAGAGATGTGTAGGGAAGTTGTGATTCAAAGCTCTCTCTCTCTCTCTCTCTCTCTCTCTCTCTCTCTCCGAGAAGGGTTGTTAGCAACCTCTATTTGGTAAAAAAAGTTCACGTCCCCTTAGAGAGATGATGATAAAGTCACATAATCTCTCTCTTTCTCTTTCTCAATGAGGAAACTACTACAACATTCAAGTGGACAAAGATTTGTTCTTCTAGTTCACATAGGAGATAAAGAGAATTTCAAACCAAATGATGATATTGAATCACAAAAGTCATGCAAGTTAGTAGCATGGAGACTTCTTTACAAGCATAACTCTGTATCCTTCTATAGAAGTATATTTACAATGGTATCTTGTCAATGTGTTCTCTATATGTAATACAACTATGAATGGTAAGCTCATGTATAGGTAATTGGAGAAGGGGATGTTGCAAACTTTGCTAAGGAATTGTGTGTCTCCAACATATGAGGAGAGAGAGAGAGAGAGAGAGAGAGAGAGAGAGAGAGAGAGAGGAGAATTGGTTGTGGCTCTAATGAGGAGGGGGAGAGTAAGATGTGGTGGTGGTGGTGGTGGTGCTAGTGGTACTGGTATTGGTAGTGGTGGTGGTGGTGGTGGTTGCTAGCAACCCTTTCTCAGAGAGAGAGAGAGAGAGAGAGAGAGAGAGAGAGAGAGAGAGAGAGAGAGAGAGAGAGAGAGCTTTGAATCACAACTCCCCTACATAATCTCTTTAAGGAGACATGAAATTGTTTGTCGCCAGACAAAGGTTGCCAGCAACCCCTTCTTCTCGGTGAAAAAATTCAGAAGTTGCCTCCATCTCTCTAAGGGGACTTGTGACTTTTTTTTTGGCTAGGAAGGTTGTTGATAGCTTCGTGTTTAGTGAAATTTTTTTTTAGAGATGACTTGTGAAAAAAAATTTCACCAAGAAAAGGTTGTCAAGAACCCCCTATTCAACGAAAAATTTTTTACAAGTCCCCTCAAAGAAATGACGGAGGAGACTTGTGAAAAAAAAAGGGGGTTGCAAGCAATCCTCTTCTAGACAAGTTGCTAGCAAACCCCTTCTCAACCCAAAAAAAGTCAAACTAAGTCACATAATCTCTCTCTCTCTCTCTCTCTCTCTCTCATTTGTCTTTGTCTCTCTCTCTCCCCTCTCTTTATATTTCTATTTAGTAATTAACTAAAAAATTATTAGTACTTCAGTTATTACTTAAGCAATAAATTAAGTAGTGCATGTGTGTATGTGTATGGTCTTTATCTTCATTTATTATTATGTATATCTCTTGCAACTCTCTCTCTCTCTCTCTCTCTCTCTCTCTCTCTAGGGTCATTAGAACTCAATAGAGTAGAGAGAGAAGAGAATATATATATATATATATATATATATATATATATATATATATATATATATATATATATATATATATATATATATATATATGAGAAGAGAAAAAAGTTTTAAAATAATATTTGATGAGAGAAAAGAGATAAAAAGTAATTATTAGCTAGGAAGATCAAATTATGTGTATATTTATAATATGCTTTAATGTGAGACATAGTAAATTGAGACTTTTTGAATGAACTATATTGAAAAGTTTGGACCTTATGAACAAAAAACAATACTCTCTTTTGGGAAATTTTTTTCTCCTAACATAGAAAACTAATAATTAACATAACGTACAATGGCTATTGTCTTTTGCATTGTGTATTTGGAAAAATAAAGACCTTATCAAATATTTAAAAGTTTTATACTATTAAAACTATAATCAAAATGTGACTTTTTAGTCTAATTGTACTTGGACTAAAAACTTTTAAATAGAGGAATTTGATCTAAGTTGGAGAGAGAGAGAGAGAGAGAGAGAGAGAGAGAGAGAGAGAGAGAGAGAGAGAGAGAGAGAGAGAGAGAGAGAGAGAGAGAGTATGTATGTATGTTGCTATAATTGTTTTAAGCGATGTGTAATGAAGATCCAAAGTTATTAATGTATGAGAAAGGTCCAAATGTAGTATTGTAAGAGAAAGTTAAACTAATTTTTTGGAGCCACACACACACACACACACACGCACGCACACACACACACACACACACACACACACACACACACACACGCACATGCAAAGAGAGAGAGAGAGAGAGAGAGAGAGAGAGAGAGAGAGAGAGAGAGAGAGAGAGAGAGAGAGAGAGAGAGAGAGAGAGTGTGTGTGTGTGTGTGTTTTCTTTTTGTGTGGATAAAAATCCAAAGCTATTAATATAGGAGAAGTTCAAAGGTAGTATTGTGATGTTCTAGGAGAGAGTTGCTAGAATTCTTTTAAGCCACATGAGAGAGAGAGAGATTGTGTATTAATATAGGAGAAGTTCAAAGGTAGTATTGTGATGTTTTGATAAAAATTCAAAGCTATTAATATGTGAGAAAAGTCTAAAGATAATATTGTAGTATTGAGAGAGAGAGAGAGAGAGAGAGAGAGAGAGAGAGAGAGAGAGAGAGAGAGAGAGAGAGAGAGAGTGTGTGTGTGTGTGTGTGTAGGTGTGTAAAGATCCAAGGCTATTAATATAGGAGAGGGCCTAAGGTAGTATTATAGGAGAGAGTGCTAGAAAATTTGAAGCCAAAGAAAGGGGCTGGCCCCCCTTCTTTGGCTTCAAATTTTCTAGCACTCTTTCCTATAATACTACAATACTACTTGTGGGCCTCTCCTACATTAATTTGAAAAAGGTATCTCTCTATCCAAACTACTTTTCACATTTCTTTCTCTTCTCTCTTATCAATGATTTTTAAAAAGGCACATCTTTCTTGTCTCTCATCAATAATTATTTGTATCTCCTCTCTCTCTCTCTCTCTCTCTCTCTTCCAAAAGTTATTTTTATCTCTCTCTCCTCCCTCTCTTCTCCATTGAGTCCTAAAACCCTTCCATTGAAATTCCTTACATTCAAAGTCTCTAGAATATATATTTTATTTTAAAGACTAGGCAAACCATTGATGAATTACTTAGTTAAGGTGGATTAGAGTTTATATGAGCAATAATCTTTAAGGCTATGCCTTTAGTTCTCTAATATACACTAGACAAACCTACCTTGATTGTTCTCTCTATGTGTATATGTGTGTGCATGCATGCACGCATGTATGTGTATGTGTCTCATTAAGAACTTGTTTCTATCTCTCTCATTAATATATATATATGTGTGTGTGTGTGTGTGTGTGCATGTATTTATGTGTGTATATTAGAAGTTTTAACACATGCACGCACATATATACACACATATGATTAGTTCAAAGAAGTATAACTATATTTTATAGCCTATGAATATTAATATTTCAACAACATGATGTCAACTTAGCAAAGACATGCACAATGAGAGACCAAGATGATGCTCTCTCTCTCTCTCTCTCTCTCTCTCTCTCTCTCTCATTAAGCATATTGACTAAGTATCAAATTTATACTTGTTTTCACCAATCAATATCCCTTCTTGCCACCATAATAAATAATCCAAAAATGTGCAAGCTTTAATAATGAGTATTTATTTTTAACCAATGTTTAATAAGGTTGCTAAAACTATGTATAAAGAAAAATGTTTAGTGAGTATTTCGAATGGATGCAAATGAAGATATGTTTATACATCAACCCATGCTTACCGAAGAAAACTTACATCTTAGATTTGAAAAGAGAAGAACTTTTCCAACGTCCCCCATAGTGTGATTAGAAAAGCAAAGACTTTGCTAATTATTAGAGTAAATGTATTTTATTTTATTGAGAAAATACAAACATATCTCGCTTTGGTTAGCTATGATTAAATTTATGATAATTTTTTACTGTCATTATCTGTCAATTTGTGAAACAATAGTACACTTGCCAAAGATCAATATAATATGAATCTAGATCCAAATTGCTTGCAGAAATTATTTTGTATTGTAAAAGAGAGAGAGAGAGAGAGAGAGAGAGAGAGAGAGAGAGAGAGAGAGAGAGAGAGAGAGAGAGAGAGAGAGAGAGAGAGAGAGAGAGAGAGAGAGAGAGAGAGAGAGAACTATTCACAAGTTAAAAATGAACTATTTGTTACAACACATAATCCAATGTAAAACAAGTTCTATCAAACCTAGAGTACTCGCAAAAATAATTTTGTATTGCAAATGAGAGAGAGAGAGAGAGAGAGAGAGAGAGAGAGAGAGAGAGAATTGTTCATTGGAACACATATCACAATCCAATATTGTAATACAAGTTCTATCGATTTGTAGTGCTTGCAGAAATGTTTCTATATTGCAAATATGAGAGAGAGAGAGAGAGAGAGAGAGAGAGAGAGAGAGAGAGAGAGAGAGAGAGAGAGAGAGAGAGAGAGAGAGAGAGAGAGAGAGAGAGAGAGCTATATATCGGTGAAGAGAGAATTGTTCGTTGGAACACATGTCACAATCCAATATTATAATACAAGTTCTATCAATTTGGAGTGCTTGCACAAATGTTTCTATATTGCAAATATGAGAGAGAGAGAGAGAGAGAGAGAGAGAGAGAGAGAGAGAGAGAGAGAGAGAGAGAGAGAGAGAGAGAGAGAGAGAGAGAGAGAGAGGTGTTTGTGATGGTGAGATAGGGGGCATAATTAGAGAGAGATAGAGAGAATATGTGTTGTGTGAGAGGAGAGAAAGAGAGAGAGACAAAGAGAATGAACTACTTACATGTAGAGAGAGAGAGAGAGAGAGAGAGAGAGAGAGAGAGAGAGAGAGAGAGAGAGAGAGAGAGAGAGAGAGAGAGAGAGTGTGTGTGTATATATGAGTGAGTGAGTGAAGGTGGTGGCAAAGGTAGTGATGGTGGTAGAGCTAGCGACGACATCGGTGGTGGTGATGGTAGTAGTGGCACCGACAGTGGCAATGGTGGTGGTGGTGGAAGTGAAAGTCGAGATGGATACATCTAAGGCTAGAATAAGTGAACTATGTGAAATAAGAATAGAGGGGTTGCCAAAAAAAACTTGCTCAAAAGCTCACTTAAAAAACTTGCTTCTTGCCCTTCCCCGACAAGTGCTAATGCTTAAAAGAGACCAGTTGGCATTTCTTTAGGTTAAGTCTTATTCTTGACTAAGGATCAGATCATTCATGGTGGTGTGATATTCATCAAATAGTCAATTTTTGGTAAAAGAGTAAGTCTCTTGCTGCATGATTAATAAAAGAAAGAGAGCATGTTTGTAATAGATTAAGAATGGTACCTTGGTCGTCCCACGTCTTCGTGGCTTGGCACCGAGGGACATTGTAATAATAAGTAGAGTCATATGAATTATTTAAGGTTATAGATTATATATATTCAAGCTTACCTACGTAAACATGAGTTTGGTTGGAATTTGCAATTTTATATGTTTGGGATGCACTCTCTAATAGGTCATACAATCTTATGTGTGACCTTCATGGGGTATCTCTCTTGAGAAACAAGGTTTCAAGTTATATTTAGGTACCCAACATCTCATGTTCCTTGTTTTTGTTGATTGAGCATTGTAGTACATGGAGTACTGCATTGAAGACCATGTGAAACAAATAAAAAGTGTTTTAAAAGCATTACATTGGCAAGCATTTTAGCAAGCATTGCATTGGCGAGCTCGTTCTAGCAAGTGAATTAAAATGCAAATGTGTATGGGTTTCTCTTGTATCTGACCTAAACGATCTGAGGCTTGCACTTTTTTCTTTGTGTTGGTGTCCCATGCTTGCTTGGCATACAAAGACACAAGGCTTTCCTCATCCTTGCACTACGCATGGTGTCTGGGTTCCACGTCCTTGTGCCTTGGCACTAAAGGGGCACCATGATTAGCATAGTGTTGCACGTGACCTAAAAATTTTGAGGCTTGCACTTTCCGCTTTGCGTCGGTGTCCTAGGATTTGGTTGGCAGGGGCACCATGATTAGCATAGTGTTGCACGTGACCTAAAAATTTTGAGGCTTGCACTTTCCGCTTTGCGTCGGTGTCCTAGGATTTGGTTGGCACACAAAGACATAAGGCTTTGCTCATGCTTGCATTGCATATGGTGTTTGGGCCCCAAATCCTTGTGGCACAACACTAAAGGGGCACCATGATTAGTGTAATGTTGCACCTGACCTAAACAATTCGAGGCTTGCACATTTTTCTTTGTGTCAGTGTCCTAGGCCTTGGTTGGCACACAAAGACACAAGGCTTTCCTCATGCTTTCACTGCGCATTGTGTTTGGGTCCCACGTCCTCATGGCTTGGCACCAAAGACGAGCACCATGATTAGTGCAGTCATGCACCTAACCTAAATAATTTGGGGCTTGTACTTTTTAATTTGTGTCGGTGTCCCAAGCCTCACTTGGCATAGAAAGACACAAGGCATCCTTATGCCTACATTGCGCATGGTGTCCGAGTCCCACGTCCTCATGGTGGCTTGGCACCAAAGGGACACCATGATTAATGCAGTCGTGCACTTGACCTAAGCAGATTGTAGCTTTCTCATTTTAAGGAGAGAGAGAGAGAGAGAGAGAGAGAGAGAGAGAGAGAGAGAGAGAGAGAGAGAGAGAGAGAGAGAGAGAGAGAGAGGCTTGAGTTATCTTATATGTACCTACTAAACTTAGCAGGTGTGTGTACCATTGAAAAAACAATGTAGCAATAAAATCTGTGTAAATCAGATAGGAAGCTGCTTGTTGAAAGATGTAAATACGAGCTATTTAGTGCCATTTTAGCTATAGATGGAGGATTGTTGGAACCTTAGAAAAAGGGATGTGTTAAGGTGTAAGGTGATTTCTGGAACTAAAAAACACATAGAAAATGAAGGCCTTGGATGCTTGTTGGGAAAGATAGACTTAGATATCACCATGACTAGATGGATTTCTAGCATGATTGGGAATCTTATGGAAACTTGGAGCAAGAGTAAATCTAGTTTTAGGGAAGAGTTTAATGGTGAGAAAGTATGCAAATGGAATTTCTTTTATGTTGAAGTACAAGTTACTAAAATATAATTGATAGAAGTGTCAATCAGGGGCAATTTCTTAGCAGAAAAAGATGTGCTTTACATACATGCAAAATTTTGCATCCAATCCAAAGACAAGATTTGAAGCACAAGATCTCCATAGTCTTTGTGCTTGTATGCCCTATGTATATACAACAACATATCTAAGTAGAATCTATGCTAGAAAGTGTTATAAAGGGAAGAATTATAGAAGACAAACAAAGCAATGCAAGGAGATCATAATGCATATTAGACACCAAGTACTGGTGCATGTCACTGCAGCCATTGCTGAAGAGCCCCTGTGGACAATTACACCGTACTTTAATGGACGTAGTCTTGGGAGTTCATGACCCAGCTCCCTTCATCGGGTGGACGATTCACAAGATTTTTTGACCCATGCAGTGGCAAGAGAAGCATGATGAAGATAGTCAATTAGCAAGTGATAAAATATGATGAATCACTATATTTTGGAAATGTGTCTTGTTTGTTATGCATGGTTTAATTTTGGGAATGTGACGGCTACACAAAACGATGTGGATGCACACATATATACATCCAATAAATATTGTTTTGGGGGTGAAGTGTGCCCTGTGGGAATAATAGACTCAGGCATGGCTTTGGATTTCTCAGAGAGCACTTGAAAAGCCACCTAGAGAGTGTCACGATGATGATGAAACATATGCAAGAAAATTAAATCACTGCAAAGTAGATCGTGCATGATGAAAATTGCTAGCCCCGGAGTTAGAAGATATAGCATTGAAGGCTTGTTATACACCCATGTCAGATGTTTATTATGCATTGGGATGGGTGCTAAGGGAGATTTGTCAATTCTATGAGGATTCCTTAGACTACTTTGACTTAATAAAAGTTATCACTCCCTCCTTTCAAATGATAAGACACTTGTCTCAAAATTTTGAAGAAAAAATGATGAATACAAATCTAACTAGTAGGTTTCCTTTGAAGAGATGAATAAGCTTGTTTGCAAGTATCCTAGCATGAATGGGGAGTTGGCCATACACCCCTTTGAGGAAATGGAGCCAATTTCTACATGAATAATTTGTGGCACCATGTAAATCATGATAAAATATTGGTTACTAACTTCACTTCACACTATCTTAGGGCATCTCTTTTCTATTGTTCTTTTTTCTGTTGAACAATGGAATGTCTCGCATAGAGGCATGTATCATTTTGACATTGCTTCAATATGGTGACTTGTATCTTGTTTTTGGATAACCTTGGCATTTATCCTTGGATGCCTATTGTAAATGTAAAATAAAAAAGTAAAGTATATTTGCTACAGTGAGCAAGAATTAGTGCTTGTACCAAGTAGTGGAACCACAAATTGTATGTGTGTTACATGGTACAATTACTTGTTATGCACGTACTCTTGTATAATATAGTCATTTGTGATTTTTTTCCCTTGATGTGAGTGCATGTTTTGTGCCCCTAAGAATCTATTGATAAATATAATCTCTTTTTCTATCATGTACCTAGTTACAAGGCTGACAACTCATGGATTCAAAGGCTTGCATGAAGGTTTTTGAGCATATATCTAGTGAGAAAGTGCTTTTGGGGTATGTTTGGGTTGTAGCTGATTCCACATATGGTGCAATACGATATGAGAAATACAAGATGGGATTATTTGTGGTTCATTATAATTGAAGGTGAAGATGAAAATAGCAAATGCTGCACACTAAACCCAATACAAGAAGAATGTTGGCATGTAGAAAATGCCAAATTTATCACTATAAGGAGGGATTCAATCATAGTAGACAAGATTGGGGGTGAGGGTCAGCCCACAAAATAGATATGTAAAGACTTGAGTGATACTATAGAAGATAGAACCTTCAAAGCAAGCGATAAAGCTATGCACAATCTAGTTGATAACCCAAAGCAAGATAATATAAATAAGCTCAAGAGCACATTGCTTTCAAATTCTACACTTCAAAGTTGGCTAACCCAATGTGAGAGTACTTGCAAGAAGCCGAGGGAGCTCAATCCACCAAGAGATGATAAGTTTGAGCTTACCACAGAAGATCTAGATGGTGGACCCTTGGTTTGAGTATGGTGCCATGAATGTGGATCTCCTTATGGATTAGGACTAAGTAGCATGCAATACACCTACTCATGCCTTTCCGATTTCATGAGAACCCATGTACTGGCGAATCAAGTACATCGGAGAAGGTATCTAATGAATGGAGGGTTGAAGGTTAGAGTGATATCCAGCCCAAAGGATATAGAAGAAAGCAATGAAGATGATATGACGACGATTGTAGCTACTATAGAGGAGATGAATATTTTCAATACCACTCATGAAGGCAAGTAACTTTTTTCTGAAAATTGAGACCTTGAGTAAACTATTTTTTATATGTAGCAATTGCTAGGTTAGGAAAGAGGTGTAATTCGGATTTGTTTAACGATCGCATATGAAAGGATTTTGGAGCTGATCCCTAATCCCTTTGGATATTAACTTCGTGACTTTTAGCTTGAAATCATGCATGATCTAATTTTGAGCTTGTTGAGGCAACCTTGCATGACTATAAAGACAAAGAGTAAGAGTTGTATATAAGTATGATCAGAAGTGGTTGCACTTGTGTCCTTGAAGACCAAACTTGCAAACACTCCTACAAAGCATGTAAAGTCAAAGTCTCACATCATGGCTGTATCCAAAACATCATCCACCAACCAAGTTTACCAAATGCTCAAGGATGACCAAGAATTATTTTTTAGGTGGATCCACGACAAAAGTCATTGGGTGCCTTTCTCTAATCAACCCAAAAAAGTGCAACACCAATAGATTTGGAAGCACCTTCTACTTGTACATGTGACTCAAACATGTCTCCTTCATGTGAGTTGAATTTGCTTCATTGGGGATTATGGAAAAGAACTGTAACTTACAAAGCTTGTGATTCAGATATAAAATCTATGCTACATGACCTTAAAATAGGGAATATGTGGTATCTAGAGAGCCATATACAAAAGTTACCTTATATGATTGGTCTATTGAAATCAAGGTATATGGATGCTATAGGCATGTGAATTGTCTTTGTATTTTGTATGGTGGAAAACCCTTTGAAAATTTCACTTGTGAATATTGCAAAAAAAAAACCACTTGTGATGATTTTCACACAAGATTATATAGAGAGAGGGTTGCTATTGAGAAGAGAGGGGTTAGGAACACAGGACGAGGAAGATGATTAGATTATCTTAGTGGTGAAGAGCTAAAAAATGTGACAACTGAGACCAAGAGAAACTTGAAAGAGGCCAAGAGGGAGCTATGGTGGTTGTGAGCTCGAGTTGTAGTGATTTATGTGAGGATCAGGTTCTTAAAAAGAAGCAAAATTTGAATGCCTAAATAGGAAGGATGCGTGATGCTTTTGGAATAATATAGTTGAGGCCCATCAACAAGGTAAATTCAGAGGTAAACCAGTATTGTAGGACTTTTTTCAAGATGTAGCAAGGAATGTACGAGCCAAGCAAGCACAAAGATTCACCAAGTTTACAAAGACCATGTTTGAGCTCATTAAACATTGGGGTGGGCCACGCTTGCATGGCTTTTTGAGTAACAACGTTGGAGGGCCATCCATGTCTCCTAAAAAAAGGCAAGGAAAGAAAGAAATTCACTTCATACCTAGAGAACATGAATACATCTTTGAGGCGATGGGTAAGATATATATGGATGAAAAAAAAAACATGGGGTACCATCAATGGTTTCGATCATCATCGTTGAAGATGAGACAACCATCAAATGTTGCATAAGTAAGCTTGAATAGCTTTAACATGTTGTGGCTTACATATTTTTTTACTTTCCATCATGTACAGAAGGTATACATGCGATAAAAATCTAAAGAAGACCATTTTATGTAGGTGGAATGCAAAGGATGACACTCTTATTGGGTTTTGTGGAAGTAAGGGAGAACATCATCAATGCTATTGCAATGATACAATTGTTGTGGGAGAGGGATCACAAGGTTATGCTAGGATAATGGATGCCTTTCAAAACCATGTGGTGGGGAGCTATGCAAGACTTTTGATAGTAAACCCTCTTCATGAGAGTCTTCCACGACTAGCCACGACTAGCTTTGGTGTGGCACAAGCCACATGTAATTGATTTGATAGTGTTTTTGTCAAAAATCAGTGGAGTCTTTTGGAATGCTTGTGGGATGAAAAGCTAAGGAATACACTAGGCCCAATAATTGGGCATGGTTCAAATGGGGAAAATAGATGGTGCAAGCTTATACTTGAAGATTACATTGGAAAGAACAAGGATCAGCTCTTTAATAATTGGTATGGATGTAAATTAAAAGGGAGAAATATGGAAGGACATGTGTATGATTTACATGAACAAGACTTTATACACTATGGAAAAAAGCTTGTTGGTCCACTCGATACCCCTACTCGACAACTTGCAATTGGTAACGTTTGGATTACACTCAATCATGTTGCAATGGTCTACAACTCATTTTCCATTGATCAATACAAGCTACGAGATGGAGATATACAAAGAGATGACCACCAGAACAACTAGGTAGCTGCCCCAAAGGATTGCAAGCAGACATATGCAACATTGTATGGGGTAATTATAGAGGAGAGCGAGAAGCATACAAGAAACTATGGTGTATTTGCATATTGTGGCTGATTACATTGATATTTTCTTATCACCACATCTAAAATTGAAGGAGCATGTGGTGATGGCAGACAAGGTTAGTTTCTTCTTCAGGCTGTTTTGGAGGCTGTGGCTACATCAACATGCTGCATATAGCTTGAAGACAAACTTCACAAGTAAGGAGACCTACACAAATATTCAACTTTCATGTCATTTTGTTGTGCTTCTCGTAAAGATGTTTCGTGAACTTTTTTCTACTCTCAAGTGTCCATTACATCTCATTGGATCAGATGCATCTAAAATTTATATTAGTAAAATTGGAGGTATGGTGAGACAAGAAAGAACCTTTGACTTTGGAGACTTTTTGCATAGTGTTGGTAGTTTGAATAAGATTGCCATGCATGAATGTAGTTCAGATGGGCTAACCTTCTCAAGGGCTCACAAGAAGAAGCACGAGCATATATTGAAGTGTTTAAATAAACAAGAAAAAATTTCAGAGGCAAATCTAGGTAAGTATGAATGTGTGGCTTCATACGAAATAATAGTCACATGCATTGAAAGACGGCTTGTAGCAAGTACTAATGTTGTGTCAGTCATTGGGATTGAAACCTAGCAAGGCAAATAACTTGAAGTGGTGGTCATAGTCTTGGGAGGATACAAACTTTATGTGGTCAAAGATAGACGATGAAATGGGGGAGGTTGATGAGTATGATGACTTTGGACAACCAACTAGTGATGAAGAAAAATTAGAGGATTTAGATGGGGATGATGACATCGTTGCTCTTAGTGAGATTAGACATGAAATTGATGAACTCTTAGATGAGTTTCATGGCTCAAGTATTGTTATAGAAAGTCAGAAGATCAGCCTAATGGTGGAAGTTAATGGAAAGTATAGCTTCAAGATTACATTGGTTAGTTAATTGAATGGGAGTTTGACTTTGCCAAAGGATCGATTGACAAGAGCGAGGCAAGTGTCTACTTTGACCCTAAACCAAAATCACAATCATCAAGCAATGTGAATTTCTTTGGGATAGGTTTTGATTGTGCAGTATATTTTGTGTATGAAAGATAAGATCAAGGAAGTGGTAAGCATCCAAAGAGAGATGGAAAAGCCACAAACTTGAATAAAATGGATGGGTCTCGTAGCATGTGGTACCTTGGTAGAGTCCAACAGATGAGGAAAAAGTAGGAGGTAGATATGTGGATTGTAAACAAGGCTTTGATTTGACAAATCGACCTCAAGGCATAGACGTTTAGCTTGGTTGGTACTAGAGGGTGAAAGGATCACTTATGTTCACATATGTCTTAATAGACTTGAACATGATTCCCATAGAGTCGATGATTGCATTGGCAAATCTCATATACAATCCATCAAATGAAAGATATCAACTATTTGAGAATGACTATGAGTTGTTTAATGACTTTCTCAAGTGTGTTGAGAAATCACATGCATGATCAAAGTAAGTGATTTAAATTTGGAACAAGCTTTGTATTTTTTTTCTAAGTAAGCTTATTACACTTTTTATAGAGTATTTTTCATTGTAGGAAATGGATCTTCAAGCTAGCACCTCACAAGGCTAGGACATACTCTTTGTAGCTGAAGTATCGCTACTAAAGGGTTTTTTGAGAGCTCTTTGAACTAGTCTTAAGGTAAGGTACTAGGTTGATTGAAGTATGTTTTTGTTGCTAAAGTATTAAGGTGATTTATTGGGATTACATCATGGCCAAACTATATTGTATATAGTGTTTTTGTATTGTCTAGTATTCTTTTGATTTTAGTCATGCTACATACTTTTTATGTGCTGTTGATGAGTGTTTGACACAAGAGATTTGCTTTTGTCTTGCTTTTAGAATAATTTTGTGGCATTTTGATCTTTTGGGATTCTCTGACAACATTATGCATGGAGATAAATAGTGATGAAAGTAATGGGAGACAATATACAAATGCTCACTTCTTTTATATAGTACATGTATATAGATCTTCTTATACTATAGAGTCCAAATGTATGGGATATACTTTGGACATGTAGTCTTGTGGATTTTTGCAAATAACTCTATGTCATAGTGCTATTGTCAAATGTTGTGAAATCCTTTTTGCAAAGTAGAGAAAGGATTCTTGCACATATTGTAAAGTCTCAAGTTTTTAAAAGCATGTGGTGTCAATTCTGCTATTGCTTTTTATGTTAAAATGTCCTACCATCAAGACCAAGTTCTCGGGAGATGATGAAAGATTCAATTTATTTTCTAGTGATGCAATGAGGCCTTGGGTGCATAAGAACATTTTGAAGAGAAGAATCAAAGAAAACTAAAAAAAACATGGTTTCAGCATGGTGAATGTGATGCCATCTATGTATGTTATGAAGTTGTATCTATTGGGAGGGGAGGGAGGAGGTTACATCCTTTGCAAGGAGATATATTGACTATTATGGGTTTATGTATTATGTAGATAAATCCTTATGTGAATCGGGGTGTGGGAATTTAAAATATTTTAAGTTTAATCCTTGGTAAGGGATGTATGGTGTGGGGGAAAAAACAAGCTATCCAGCCATGTGAGATGGAGACGGGCATTTGGGATGAATCAAATCATACTTTGCATGTAAATAGTGAGATTATCCCTTTGGCTTGCTAGCTAAGCTGGTTAAGATGAGTATGAGAAGAATTGATAGCATAATGGTGATATGGAGTCCTTGCACGAATGTAGCATGGTGTTGCCATGCTAAGCACTTCTATGGCTAAACAATGATAAAATATGTAGAAATGCATCATTTGATTGATAGTGGGGTATGCTAATAGACCACCGTGATGATGTGATGCATTTCTATCCTCCTTTCTTAATCGTTAGATTAGACCTCCTCCCTTTCATATCTATTAACCTTCTTATTAAACCTTTGAAAAAGTAGATATTTTTGGTCCCTTAGACATGGCCAAGTACACTAGAGATGGGGTCTTCAACCACATGGAAGAACTACAAGCATGCATTGGAGGTTACAATCATAAGATTTTATTGGGGTTATCTTGAAAATACATGTGGATTCTTTATGTTTTATTTTATCACTTGTTTCTATGGTGAATGCCGAGATTGAGGCTACGCCTAAAGTTGGGAAATCTATTGGTTTCTAGAGATCCTTTCATAAAGGGGAGGCTCTCACATCATCACAAGATTCTTTAAAATCTGATCTTGAGCCATGCTCTTGGTCTTGAAAGGAAAATCTATGTTTTATGTTGTGTAACTAGATTCATGGGTCTAGAAAATTCATTTAAATGGGCATCTCTTATATGGGATGCATTCACATTTTCAAAGATAGAAACTTTTATTCACATGAGATCCCCTCCAAATCTCCCTAGAGGTGTAATCGATATCATTTCCTATCTTATGCTAGTCTAAAAGACATCCCTTGTGTATTTTGTTGTATCTACTACTCAAGCTCATGACCCTGTATCTTATCTTAGATCTTGCACCCACGATTTAGGCCATGATTATCTATGGTTGTTGTGCATGGTTGCCAAAGAGGAGTTTTCCCTCTAGTAGGTGGCTCTTATATAGAGTTGTAAAAGTGTACAAGATTACGCACTCTAGTGTTTGGATATTCAACTCAGATTATCATGAAAAAACTCAACATAAAGTAGTGTGGCATTGTGGTTTTATTTGAATTGTATAGGTGTTATAAAAATGAACCTCAACAAAAGGGGTATATAAAATGGTGTAATTTAAAAAAAAAGGGATTTTTAAAATACCATTTGAACGCACGTTATATATGCATGTTATATAGAGGATTAACCCAAGGTGGACTCCTCAAGATCGTATGTACACAATTGAATTTGAACAATACCAGGACACCACGCTTTTAGCACAAGTTATATGAAAAGAAAAATGTATAAATGTATGCCTTATTTTTACAATGAGTAGCTTTTGAGATGGGAACTAGTATTTAAGCACAAGAAGTACAAGGCAATAAGTTTCGATACATTAGTTGCTCCGAAGAGGCAAAATTTTTATGACTTTAGCCGCTTGTTTGCAACGTCTCTTAGCTACAGGTAATTGCCCCTCCACCACACCAACCATCATCTCCACTTTTGGAGCCTCGAATGCACTCCCCAATGCAATTGAGCTAACCATAATCAAGAAGTACAAGGCAATAAGTTTTGATACATTAGCTGCTCTGAAGAGGCAACTTTTTGATGGCTTTAGCCGCTTGTTTGCAACGTCTCTTAGCTATAGGTAATTGCCCCTCCACCACACCAGCCAACTTCTCCACTTTTGGAGCCTCGACGAATGCACTCCCCAATGCAACTAAGCTAACCATCCTCAAGAAGTACAAGGCAATAAGTTTCGATACATTAGTTGCTCCTAAGAGGCAACTTTTTGATGGCTTTAGCTGCTCGTTTGCAATGTCACTTATCTATAGGTAATTGCCCCTCCACCACACCAACCACCATCTCCACTTTTAGAGAATTGAATGCACTCCCCAATGCGACTGAGCTAACCATTCTCCCATGTAAGCATGTGCCAAATATATGTCTCATCAACTCCTCCACAAGAATGATCTTGTTTGAATTTTTAGTGACGTTGGAGACCATAGAGCACCTTTGAAAGCCCTTTGAAAATGGCACACTGGGGCATGAGAAATAGAGGTGAAGTCAGCATGGACCACAACAGCATAATGAGGGGGGACATGCCCTCCTATATATTGAGCTAGGGTAACATCTCTTCCGAAAGCCCCTCAGCCCCTTGTCTACTAGTGAACTCATCAATATCTAGCATAGCTTGGAACCATAAGAAAATTAATTAGATAAATATACTAAACTAAATAAAGACACATGAGCTATTAGATTTACCTCCTAGGCTTCATCAACCCCAACCTCATCCTACTTCATTAGGTCCAAGCTTAGCCTAGATTTTTCTTCATCAATCTTGCTAGAACAAATAACACCTTGAGTGCAGGCATGGGGTGTCTCATGGTATCCACCCTAGCATGGGTGGCCTCTAAATCTTCAGTGCTGATAGCGGCCTGCTTAGTGGTGTTAATTGTAGTCACAAGGGCATCAATTGCGCCCTTGATATTTTCAAGCTTGGAGGATGAGACAAGAGTCGAAAAGTATGGCATAGTGTCCATAGGGAAGTCACATGTTATCCCAAGCATGGAGAGTGCCTCATCCTACCACAAACCAAACATCTTCTTCACATCATAGAGGAAGATAAACTTTGTAAGGTTGACAAAACCCTTAGCCATGTGGGACATCTTTGCATCCACATTCTCACTATCATCCATCTCCTCATGGACATTGGAGTGGACTTGGGGCACTCTTACATGGGTGGACCCCCTAGAGGCTCTCTCTCCATCACCATCATTGCAAGTGGCCTTTGCACATAAGTCCTCAAGGGGGACAACCACAATGGCAAGCTCTTTGGCCACAACCTATTCTTCATGTGCTCTGGTGAGTGGCTCGGGTTTAGGGTCCTTGGCATATTTTAACAACCCACCAATTTTACCCCAATTGATTGGCATAGCAAGGGGATCATCTTGCTCATCTAGAAATAGGACAAATGTGGTAGTCTAGGAACGGAATTACTAACCAAATATCATAATCCCAAGCACCTTGGCCTCTTGGCTAGTAATCTAACTATAAAAGGCAGGGGTTAGGTTCTTCACAAATCTAGCGAGGTGTTTTTTGAAGGCATCATCTGCATTGATGTACTTCAAAAGATTAATGGGAACCCAATTCTCTTGGGATCCCTCCAATGATACCATGAACTCATGAAATTGGGTATTCACGTATTCAATAGGCCCTTTAGACTAGACCCATGCCATAGCACCGTGTCCTGATAAGAGATGGGAGAGTTGAAATTTTGAAAAAGTTCTTCATGACCTCCAAATTCTATCTTCTCCAAGAAGACCATGAAGTTGCTTAGTTGGGAGTCCATGAATGCACATAATAGATGGGAAGGGATTTAGGGTGGGAATGCTTGGGTGAGAGAGAGGCAATAAGCAAGCTATGAAAAGTGAGACTCAGAGCCCAATGAACTCATATATATAGGGTCAAAGATAAGACCACCATAGATAAACTCAAACAAACATACCTTCCTACATCCAACTCAAAAGCTAAAACAATCAATATCCACACTCTAGATCAGAGCTAAATGCTCATGGATATTAAATAATCTCAAATACTTGTTCACCGAGGCTTTCACCACCAATCCATTTGGCATATGAATTTTAGTGTCAACAAGAAAGAACATGCAATCAAATACCAAAATGTTATGTTATTGCTAGGGACCGTACATGAGTTTACATCACCTCTACGCACCTCATCCACCTAATCCCAACCTTCTCCAAACATAGATGTAAGGAATGTTTCATCTATACTTTTAGAAATGTATATAGAAGGACAATGATGTGGATTAGTGCCTTGAAAATATGCATGAAAACATGAATTGATAGAAACCAAGAGAATCCCATGGATCTTGACACTTTGGAGAACTTCATAGAGCTATGAATACCATTTAGCATTTTGTTGCTAGTAGTTGCATGGACTAATGATCAAGGATTGGCCACTCAATCGAGTTGAATGGCAAGCAAGGAAGAAGTTCAAGAGCACCATATGGATTTAGAGATGTAGGTATCAAATATTTATACTCATAAAAGGAAATGTTTGGGTAGAGAAGGCTTTGCGAAGACTTCCCAGCCATTAAGATTTTGCCTACATCAACATATGCAAAGATTCATAGGTTCCTTTTAGGCTCCTCAAAGGTTGTTCCTTTATTAAGTTTGATGGAAGAATATCTACAAGAAGAGAGTATACATGTAAGTTGATGTAATTCATGACTACAAAGAAACTAAACCAATAAAAAGGATATTACCCCGGAGACTTACAATTAGATGGGAAGATATGACGTGAATTAGGGGGGCCAAGTTTCAAATCATTTGCAATGTAAACATGTTACACTATGGCAAATAAACCTCCCTCTTGAACCTCCTTAAAATCGAACAATCTACATTTCCAATGATTCTTTAATAAATCGCAACATCTTACTTGGTGTGAGGGTTTGTTGCTCTTAGTTGTAGATGAACCCATGAGTCTTTCTTGAATCCATTGATGATTGCAAGAAAAGTGGCTCTTGAGTACCAACAGACAATGGTGCCCTTCTGGCTATGGCTGTAGCTATGGAAGAAAGGAGGTAGTGGAAAGATGTGATGGATGGATTAGTGGAACGGGGAGGAAGAATGCCAAAAGAAGCTGTAGTTCTCAAAGAAACTCACCAAAAAAGCTTTTTTTGGATTATGCACATTATGAAATGAGTTTTTGAGAGAGAAAGGGCCTTTTGGGAGAGAGTTTTTGAGAGAGAAAGGGCCTTTTGGGAGAGGGGGGAAAATTTTCAAAATTTTGCCTCCCACTTTTTGATGCCATGTGGGGCCCACCTAGGATGGGGGACAAGGTTTAGAGGTAAAAGTTAGGGGGGTGGGGGCAGGTGGGGGGAAAGTGGAGATAAGGGGAAAAGCTTACTTTTGGTGGGCCACCGAAGGGAAAAAAGGAAGTAGAAAAAATATGCACACCACCCCCTCTCCCATTTGCGCACCTCAAATCTTGTCATTTATGAGAGTCATTAACGATTAACCTAAAGGGCCCTTTTTGAGTCCATATTTCCCCTAATGTTTGAATGAAGATTTCAGTCACTTTTTAAAGAATTTACAACAAGGCTTAATGGAGAAAAATTTCAAATTCTAGCTCAAGAACCATCTTATTTGGTTTCATGTGGCAAGTTTGCTATTCTTGCACTTTCCCATTCAAGCAAAAGACCATGGTGGAAATGCATTATTGACCAACAATTGGTCATTTAGGAGAATTTAGTACTTATGATAGGATTTCAAAAATCTTTTATTAAAAAGGCTTATGGAGGGATGTGAAGGATTTTATATCATGTTGTATTCCATGTCAACAAAACAAGGATAGCATGCATAAACTAAGAGGTCTATTGAATCCATTGCCTATTCCAAAGGGTAAATGGACACACATCACTATGGACTTTATAATTAGTTTTCCTATAGCCAAGAAGGAGTGGAATAATATTTATGTGGTGGTGGATAGGTTGGCAAAAGCAGTTCATTTTATCCCTACAAAGATATAATTTTTAGCATCGCAAGTGGTAGGCCAATTTATGGAATAAGTGTTCAACTTACATGGCCTTCCTTAAGTCATTGTTCATGACCAGGATGCCAAATTTATGAGCACTTTTTGGCAAGCTATTTTCAATTCTATGGGGGCTAAATTAGCTTCGTCCACACAGCTTATCATCCCTAGATTGATAGTCAAATGGAGTAGGTCAACAAATGGCTTGAGACTTATCTTCACCACTTTTGCCATGATGTGTAGCAAGCATATGATGCCTAGATACACCTAGCTGATTTTACTTATAACAATACCACTCATGTGATCATGGGATGCCCAAACACACCTAGTTGAGTTTTCTTACAATAATACTACTCATGTGAGTATAGGAGTTTTCACTTTTGAGGTTTTGTACGACTACAAGGTGCCCCTCCTAACAGTTATATTCACTAAGAGGATTGATCCCCAAGGAAAGGAAGAGTTGGAAACAATGTAGACTCTACATCATAAATGCAAGATGAATCTTAAGAAGGCATAGGAGTTCAGAATTAGTGCTTCTGAGAGTGCCTAAGTCTAGATATATTTCATTGAAGGATGATTTCAACAATAAATTAGCACATTGCTATTATGGAACAAAAAAATTTCTTAAAAAAATTGGAGACTTAGCTTATAGGTTGCTTGGGGGGTGCAGCTATAAGATATCATATTTATAAAGTGCATTCAAAGGGTATTTAAAATACCATTTCTCTACATGCTATAAGGCCATAAAATGATCCCTTTACATTACTAAACTTATATTTTTAAAATCTAAATTTTAAAAACCCATTTTATAAATATAATATTATAAATTTTATTAAATAAAATACCCTTTCTTTTGTACTCACATGATATCTTACATGTTCTATAAGGTGCATCCCCAAGACAGGCTACAACTCCTCTCTACTACCAGGATCCAAAATGTTTACCATGTGAGCCATTTAAAACCTTTCATTGGCTCACAAGTGGAATATTTAGTGGAGTTACTATCAGGATCCAAAATGTTTTCCATGTGAGCCAATTAAAACCTTTCATTGGCTCACAAGTGGAATATTTAGTGGAGTTACCACCAATGGATAATGAGGGGCTTATCATGTATGTCCCAGAGATGATCATTAGGCAACAAAAAAAGAAGCTTTGAACTAGATCCATAATGAAATATTTTTTCATATGGCAAAGATTACCTTTAGAAAGAGGCTGCTTGGAGACTAGCATCTATTGTGGAGGAGTTTCCTTACCCTAAAGAGGTAGTTTTGGATATTTGGCTCTTATTTACATGCAGCTCACACATAGCTTATTGTTTAGGAACCATTTTTGTTTTGATCAATTTTTAAAGATGAGTTATATATATAGGCTGAAAGTACTTGTCACGAGCTTTCTTTTGACCTATACCATTCTCAAAAGGGATAAGTCTCTATCAAAAGTTATCTCAATTTTATAATAGTAGGGACTGTTGTTGATAACATATTGTTTACTATTTGTAGGAGGATTTTCATGAAGATATTTTGACCAAGACTTCACTTTTATGGCCCATCATGGATGTACGCATATATACTTGGTTTTCTTCTTTGATTTCAATCAATTTTATGTATGTTTCTTTAGTCTGTTTCCATTCTTGTATACAATGTAAACAAGGTAGTACTCTATCATTCTCAGTGAGCAATTTTTATAATAAGCTCTTCTTTTGCTTTTGAGGGTAAAAACTCTTAGCTGGGGATGGATTGCAATGAAGGGAAAATAAATGATTATTTTAGTGTGATAAACCCTTTAGTCACACTAGCATGAGTATAAGATTTAAGAGGATTAATTTTTCATTCATTCTTGCAATAATACAAGATGCTCTTCATCTCCAATCTTCTTGTAGCTTCTATGACTTTCTCTCTTTTTCCTCTCTTCTTTCTGTCCTTCTCTCTCTACTTCTAGCCTTTCTCTATCCTTGACTAGACTTTCTCTCTTCTCTACATACTTTCTCTCTCCTCTCTATCTCCTTTTTCACAAAGGGTTACAATGTCCACTATAGACACAATGTATATATGTTACTAGGCATTGGTGTGACCGATGATAGATTGCTAGAAATAAGTAGTTTCATATTCAATCAAGTATTTTGATACATGTTGCAAGTTTTACATATTTCATAGTTTCATAGGTTGTTATTGGTTACTATTGTATGTAGCAAGTATTATTTGAGCAGAGACTTTTGATATATATGTTATAGCAATTCTTGAGCTACATATATTGTCATACTATCCATACATATTTGCTCATGAATGAGCAAGAACATTGTTCCTTAATATATTTTTGTGGTTTCATGGAGATTAAGTTTTCTATTTACTTCTGAATATTTAGTTGATGATATGCTGCTATATCTGTGAGGAAGCATTGATGCTATAATATCATATTTTAACCACAAGCAGTGATTTTCATGGTATTTGGATAGTGATATATGCATTGTTGCTAATCAATGGTTCACTTTCTAGCTTCTCTTAGTTTTGGTTGTATTAAGTAGATATTACAGAAAGTTTACTAGTTTTGTAGTACAAATTGCTAAATTTTTTTAACTATTTCTTGATAATTAGTTGCTCTTTTGTGCATTTATCTTCATAATCTGCCAAAGGCATTGTACATTAGGGAGTTTGATGCCACCAACTTCAATTTGTGGAAGGAGAAGATCCAAGACATCCCTTTTCAAAAGAAGCAACTAAGGTGCATAAGAGGCAAAGATAGAAAACTAGCAAACATATTTGAAGATGATTGGTCAAAGCTTGATACATTGGCCAAGTCCACTATAAAGCTACACTTGGTAGAATCTGTATATTTTATATCTTGGAATGAGAGTAGTACATATGAATTATGGAAGAAGCTATGTGACACTTATGAGAAACAAATTGCCTCTAATATGGTGTATCTCATAAAAAAATTGTTTGAGTTGCATACAACGAAGGAGGGTTCTACTATCACCTCCCATCTTAGTGAGTTCAATATCATATTTAGTCAGATGATGCAAGATCAAAAGTTGAGGTTTGAAGATGAGGCTAAGACAAAGTCTCCTTGCTTGCATGCATCATGGGATAAGTTTAGAACAATAGTTAGTAATTGTGACTCTAGATAGTGAGCTAAAGTTTAATGATGTTGTGGGTAGCTTATTGATTGAGGAGATACACAAGAAATCCATGGACCAAGGCAATAATGGTCATGTATTGGCAACTCAAGAAGAAAGAGGCAAAAAATAGTATAAAGGCAAGAACCAGGATCGTGGATGCTCATATGGCAAATCTAGGTTCAAGAAAAACATTGACTGTTTCCATTATGGTAAACATGTCTTAAAAGGATTGTTACAAATGAAAGTGAGAGCAAAAGGATAAGAAGAATAAGGATAAGGATGCTGATAGAAAAGAAGGAAAAGGAAAGGTAAAGATTGAAGAAATCAATGCTCTGAATGTGCATAATGATGATGGTGAGGTGTTGTTTATCCTACTCTTCCTGCACATATGCTAGTTGCAACGGAAATACAACTAGCTCAAGATTTGATTCTTAATTCTAGTACACCTTCTCATGCGACTCCTCATAAAGAGTGGTTTTGTTCATGTGATAGTAGCACATATGGATCAATCTATCTTCTTAATGACTATGTATGTGATATAGTTGATGCAGGTGATGTATAATTTACTTTTCAAAATGGAACTACATTTATTCTTTAAAACATATAATATGTGCCTAGGCTTACTAAGATGTATAATTTACTTTTCAAGATGGAAAATGTATGCTATGTGCCTAGGCTTACTAAGAGGTTGATATCTATTGGTCAGATGGATGACTTAGGATACTCTACTACTTTTGGGAGTTAGTGATGGAAAGTCCATAAGGAATCATTTGTTATTGCTAAAGAGGCTAAATATGGCACTTTGTATCCCCTTTATATACATTTTGTAAAAAATTATGTAATTATAGTAATCTAGCTACCAAATGTATCTTTGTGGCATTGCTGGTTGGGACATGTCTACAAATGGAATGGAAATTCTATCTCTTTTGGATCACTTGCTTTCTCTTGGTTTTTTTGAACATTGTGTTTATGAGCATTGTATATATGGAAAGCATGCATGTCCAATCCATAATAAAAATAAACAAGTAAGTAAATAAATAAATAAATAAATAAATAGATAGATAGATAGATAGATAGATAGATAGATAAATATAGGAAAAGAAATGAGCCGCTTGACTTAGTGCATAGCAATATATATATATATGCCTATGCCTATAAAGTCTATAGGGTGGGGCATACTATTTCATCACATTCATTGACAATTCAACTAGAAAAGTGTAGGCTTTCACTATGGATAGAAAAAATCAAGCTTTGTCTTATTTTTAGAAAATTTTGGCACTTCTAGAAATTCAATCTAGTAAGAGCCTTAAGTACCTAAGAATGGATAATTGTGGAGAATATGTCTCTCATGAGTTCAAGAATTTTTGTGAAGTGTGTGGAATAAAAAGAGAACTATCTTCACATGGTAATTTTATCTAAAATGGTGTTTTGGAGTGTATCAATAGAATAATAAATAAAATTATGTTGAGTATGTTGTCTAATGTTGATCTTACTCAAAGATTTTGGGTTGAGGTTGTGGCGACTGTTGTACATTTGATAAACAGATCGCCTTTGGATGGCATTTCTAAAGAGGCATGGTCAGGCAAGAAGCCCACTTATGATCATTTAAGAGTGTTTGATTGCGAAACTTATATGTATGTGCCAAAGGAAAAGCATAGTAAGTTAGAACCAAAACTGATTAAGTGCATCTTTTTAGGCTATGGATAGAGTGGTGAGATGGGTTATCACCTTTGGGATCTAGAAGGTAAAAATTATTGTCCATAGTAATGATGTGATCTTCAATTTTAAAGAAGATGTATAAGTAGTCTCTTAAAGAAGTGGAAACAATAAATGTTACTTTTCAGGATGTAGTGCCACTTATTATTTTTCCACGTAGGACAAGTGCTAGTGTACCAAATGTGTAGATAGAGGGTACAAGTGATGATTTAGCTAGTGAGCAGGAAGCATGGAGGTTTATTAAGTAATATGTTGAGAGCCCTATGGCGCCTCTCGTGAAGAAAGAGTGGAGGATAAAATTATCACTCCCAAGTTAGAGCCCATTGTGTTACATAGATCTACTCATATCTCTCATCCCCTTAAAAGATAGTTTTAGCTCGGGGGATTGACTATGTGATCTTAAATTGGGGAGCCATTTTGTTATAAACATGCCATGACTCATGATGATAAGATTAATAACTAGAAGCTAGCTATGCAATTTAAAATAGATTCCATTATGAAGAAATAGACTTGGAGTTGGTTCCTTTGCCCAAGGGAGAAAAGGTGTTTCCATCTAAGTGGATCTATAAGTTGAAGGTGATAGGCGATGCTAAACCAAAGTACAAGGAAAGGTTATTAGCCAAAGGTTTTAAGCAAGAAAAAGGTGTGGAATTTGATGAGATCTTTTCACCTATGGTGAAGTTGACTACTCTTCGCACTGTGCTTGCCTTGCTAACAAAGGATGCTATGGACCTTGTACAATTGGATATTGAGATATCATTTTTACATGGCGATCTTCACGATGAGATCTACATGTAGCAACTAGAGGGTTTTGTGGGCCATGATAAAGAAAAGCTTGTCCGCTAGCTAAAAAAGAATCTCTATGGATTAAAGTAGGCCCCATGGGAATGTTATATTGAGAAATAAGACATAGGTTAAGTCTATATCCTATATAAGCATAAATAAAAGAGAGGTTGTGTGTGAAGAGACTAAAATGTCAAAAGGTATCTATTACTAGATTGTTGACAATGGAAGCAAGAGAACAATGAAGAAGAAGAAGAAGAAAAAGATTGGTATATGATGCCATTCTCCCTTCTGTCGCATAAAATTTTCATTATTTTCAGTCGGTATTAGAGTGGGAGGGAAATATTGGATTGTGAAGTGAAGTGTGACACATCAAGTCCTGCATCGAATTGAAAGTTTGATGTTTGCCATTAAATCAAGTATAAATACTCATCTAATCCACCTGAAAATAGATACAAGGAATTGTAGAGCCATTGGAGCTTGGATTTTGGGCATTGGTGCTTACTTTGAATGCATTTTGGGAGCCATGGAGGGCCCCAAAGGGATGCATGACATCAAGATCTTGATTGCTTTTGGTTTCAAATCAACCTATGTGTGCTCTTGGCCTACTTGTAAGAAAGAAGTAGAGGGGCTACTTGACAAAGGAAGAAAGGGCCCTATCCACTATAATGAATAGAGAAGAGAAAGAGAAGATCATTTATGTTTGAGTAATTGATTACTTTGGGTGAATAGAGATTAAGCTCTACAAATCAATCGTGCAAGACAAAAGGATGCCATTTCCAAATTTGTTGCAGGCATGGCATGCAAAAGACCCTCTTGATTTCCATGCCTATAGTGCATGGCCGTAGGTAGGAAGAATAAGCTTAAGCTTTTTTTATTAAAAGCTTTATCTAAGAATTTACAACGTTGATGCCAAGAGGGGCTATTGTTGATTTTGATGGAGCAAGAGTGAATTTCATAGTTTGTAGTTTGTAAGGTCTATTTTTTTACATGTTCTAAAGCCCATGTTGGATGGGAGAAATCTTGACATGATTAGTGAATGCTAAGTGGGTGGATGGTTTGTGTCACATTTGGGGAAGGTATTATAAGAATTGCAATGATGGTTTTAATAAAGAGATCTTCAACAAAGAAAATTGAGTTATCTATGCATATTAAATCCTCATCTTCAAGCTGAAGAGCTAGTCATCATTGCTCATATGGCCACAATGTTATCTATGCGAGTATTGGTTGTTCTCTTAGTTTAAGAAGTGATCGACATTAGCTAGATATAGTAGCAACATTCAAATATTCCATGGAAGGTGGAGCTAGCATAACGAAGAGTTGGCAACAAACTTTTGTCTATTGTAGCAACTTGTCTTTAGGAAGCTTGTTCGTATTGGAGGAGGCAACTAATTCTTGCAAATGTGATTTTATTGATATTACGTGTAGCCATGTTAAGCATAAAGGTATCAAGTTTCATCCTACCAATGTTATAGTTTGTTTCAAAGACAATGGCCTTGTTGGAAGGATAGACCGTGTGTTCGTATTTGTAGTAGGTCACAAAAGTCAATGCTTATGGAGAGATAAACCCAACCATTTGATAGTCAACATTCAAAAGCTTGGCTAGCAATTGTGTTTCACTATTGAGAGTTGGTGCCTTTGGAGAGATAGGCTAAGGTCATAGATAATCAATGTTCCATGTAGTTCTAGGACTTTTGTTTGACAAAGAATATTCGGATACTATGGTTTAATGACTATTGTTGATACCTCATGTTTGTGTTCTTTGAGAAAATGCACTCCACTCTTTAGATGGATTCTTTCGTTAGGTTATTAGAAGTGGTTTCTTGTGTGTAAAGGATCTTAAAGACTTTTTGGATGGCTAATTGGACTTGGTATTGGGATAGTTTGTGTCAATTTCTCTTGACTTTTTGTAGCTTAGAGATAGCTAATAAGATTGATATGACCAAAATTTGAGTTATTAATGGCTAGCATCCATGAAGCCATGAATGCCTACCAGCACTCCTTTATTCTCTTGTCTTAAAATTGTGTCAGGTGTTTCCACCAACCTAGCCATTGTGTGTAAGATGTTACATTAGGGCCAAAAACGCTTCGAAAAATACACTTTTGTTAATCACAAGATTAAGGAAAGGTCCAAAGAGAGTTTGCCACGTGTGCTCCTTTTTGGAGATAGTAGAGTCCACTGTGTGATTCTCTCCTCTCTTTTAGCCAAAATCTCCAAAGTCTGACATGTTTTGGTAGTCATGAAGTCCTTATTTACTTAAAAATTTTGACAAAGGACATGATAAAGATGTTGTGAAGTTAATAATGACTTTTTTGAAAGTCGGGAGCTTTTGGTGCTCCCAATATATTTTCATTAGTCTTCTTAATATTCCTCTTTAGTTCATTCACATTTCTCAGTGAGCACTTTTCTAAACAAATTTAATCTAAGTATGGCATCCAAAAGGCAAGGAGTAGACAAAAATTGGGAGCTCAAAACCTTTTGCATAAACGATTGAGTTACCATATTTCCCTCTTGCAAGGGCTCGCAAAACTAGATAACATTATAGGAAGGCTTTGGAAATCTAGAGAGATTGATCATAAGGGCGACACCATGAGGTGTATTTTATGCCCCCAATCCTTGTCTCTGTGTTATAATATCGCACGATAAACTCTTGCTTTGGGCTTTGATGATAGGAGATATAAAATTAAACTAGGCATCTAGATTCCCTTGGACTCTGATACAAATTGCATGCCCTTCAAATTTAAGGTATAAGTTATAGAAAAGGAGGTAAATATCACTTCCAATTACAGTCTTAAAGATGTAAGGGATACCTTGGAGATGCTAGATTGTACATCCCCTGAATATAAGTTCAAAGTAAATGGTAAAACAGTTGGGAAAAGGGCTTAATGCTCTTTCTCTTGTATGAGTTGCTTGCCTCCCACAATTGTAAGCTTCAAGCCATAAATATGAAAACATTGATGACATTTACCTTTGACAAAAAGATTTTCATTGAATCAAGAGTTATGAAATTGAATTATAAATATACAAAGATCTTGCTTCGTTTGCATCTATTTGTCTTGTTTTATCTTTGTAACTTCTGCATTGCTTTCTACAAAGATATCTTATCTCCTTACAGTGGATTTTTTCTTTGGTTACTCAAAGAATTTGACTTGGACAGGGGGCCTCTTCTCTTTAGGCTGATGAGGAGATGGATGTGAAAGTGTTGGCATTTCTTTCTTTTTGGAGTTTACCTTTTACCCTTACTCTTAGTTGAGGATTCTAATGGAGGGGACTCGGGGTCGACTGGCGTGATTGCGCTATCCAAAATCAACTCAATACATCTCTCCCTTATCCACCATGTGTATGAATCAGGGTAATTTTGGCATTGCGAGTAAAAAATGTAATAAGTTGAAAAACTCAAAGACATGTTGCTCAAAAAACAATGTGAAAAATACTTACATTAACCCCATCTATCTTGAGAATATTTGAATCTATTGTCCTACAAACATTTGAAATCACTCTCCATCCACAAGAATGCACATCATTTTGCAAGGGCACTTCTTGTTGGATAAAGCTATATGGTTTTTGAGGATTAGCAATATCCTCATCTGTGGTGTCCAAAAAGGTAACCATGAGCCTGCTAGCACTGTAAATGGAAACATGTTACTAAAAAAGAAAATAAAATAAAATAAGCAATAAACCAAAAGTAAGCATTATTCTATTCAATGCACATTTTTGCTTGGCCATGGATACCACTAAGAGAGTTCATAAGGATCATTTCCCTAATGAGAATATAAATATATATTAGGCTCCAATGTCCTCTTCAAAGTGAAATGTTAGTAAGAAATGCATACAATAAAGAAGTATATATTAAGCACTTTGCAAAATTGCATACCTTTCGACATAAGGAAAAAAAAATATGGTAGTTTGTGATTGGATTGAATGTTTGTGAATCAACAATAAATATAGTTTTAGAGATTTCTTGGTTGAGAGAAGCAATCAATGCCCTAAAACCAATAGCAAAAACAAAGGAGTGTCATTTGCAATGAACAACATCATCATTCCATATAGTAAAAATTTTGTGCCAAAATGCCTTACCTTATGCAACAAAATACTATAGAATTTGACAATTGAATATCTTTCTTTACAAGCATGGATTTGTCCTCAAGGGATATACTTAGATAGTCCTCTTTTGAAGAAGTGTAAGAGACATTTACAACCATTTTCTTGTATACCTCCCCCACTCTCTTCAAATTGATAGGGCCAAGGACAATGATTTTCCTCTTGCAAAATTCATCCTCCGACTCTATAACCTCTTGTGGTCATTCTTGTTGGGCAAACACTTATTGAGATGCGTTCTTTGTTGGGTATAAATGTGTCACCTCCTTGATCACTAGCCCTTTCACTCTCCTAGACAATTTTGGAGGAACGTTAAAGATCTTAAAGGATTTTTTATCAATAGTGGACAAGGGCCTCAATACCTTGTCAAACCTATACCTAATTATGATGACCATACTAAAGTCTTTGTTCATCAAAGTTACTCTATGAGCATGAGTAGTAGCAATATAAGTATCATTCATTAAATCAATAACAAAATTCTTCAGGTACCTCTTAAAGACAAAGAATGGTTGCAAGCTACCATTTCTTTTGCATGCCAACTTCAGTAGAAACCCTTGATAATCTATAAGAAATGTCTTTGACAACTATGATAGATGTTGTCTTTGGAATGTCACTATCAATCAGATTGACAGTGCCTTTCTTATCTCACTAAATTTTTTTTGAGCATAATAAAATCTAGACTTTCTCTTTCTCTTAGACTTGGAAGGATCTTCTCCATGGGCATAAAGAGGATCCATGTTGCTTTGTTTGCTGAATAGGGCCTCTAGGGGAGGTTGGAAAGTTAGCAGTTGTAGGAGAAGCCTATCCATCCAGCAAGGTCACAGTGTTGGTTGTCAACATAATGAAGCTTACTATGAGCATGGGGAGAAAACATTGTCTCTGCACTAGATTGCTTTGATCGCATGGCAGGAGACTGAGGGAAACTAGGGGTAGGAGGGATCTCAGGACAGGGAAAGATTAAGGTACCATTGATGGCCTTGTCTCTTCCTCATTATCCTTGCTATCTATATACACCTTCCTTGTAGTCTGCTTTGTCATGGCCATCACTGTAATGTGTCCCCCTATTTGCTTGTAGGACACGTCTTAGCAGCCCATCGGGAAGGGAGTCCAGAAAGCACTGCCCGGCACTCCCACGGAATGTCATGGGGTTTGCACTTCCACGGAAAGACCTAGATCGCAAACCCCATGACATTCCGTGGGAGTGCCGGGCGGTGCTTTCTAGACTCCCTGAAAGACCTAGATCGCAAACCCCGTGACATTCCGTGGGAGTGCCGGGCGGTGCTTTCTGGACTCTCTTCCCGATGGGTTGCTAAGACGTGTCCTACAAGCGGATAGGGGGACACGTTACAATCACCTGCTAGAAAATGACACAAAGCAAAAACTTTAAACTCAAATAAAAAACCTCAAACACAAATCAAAAACTTAAAACATAAATTAGAAACTTAAAACATAAATCAGAAACCTTAAACACAAATAAAAAACCTTAAACCCTAATCAACAAATACGGCGTGAAGGGAGGGAAGCCCAAGATGGAAGGTGATTCATTTGCGCTGTATTTGAGAAACAAGGATTTGAATAGCAAATACAGTGCGAAGGCAAACAAGTGTCAAATCATAGGCCATACATTTGCGTCGTATTTGGGAACACAGATACGGTGCGAACGCAACTTGAGCGACATGAACAAGGTTCCGTCTACTTGTGTTGTATCTATAGAGAGAAGCTTGCATGGCCGTTTTTGCATGACTGATACAGCACGAATGCACTCGAGTGCTGTATTGAAATTTGCCTACTCGAGCAGTGCAAGTTGCCTATATAGAAATTGACTTGCACACGAAGCAACACTCATTCGGATCAAGGTTTAAGTAAACGATAGATACGACGTGAATCAACAATTGTTGGGCTCGATGTTTTTTGTATATTTGCCCCATATCTGTAGATAGAACGTGACTCGTAAGGCATACTCAGATAATGCACCAAAAGCATATTCATGCCGTATCTCTATTCTAGATCCTTGAAAGCGCAGTTTGCTTAGCCAAGCTTGAAACGGGATTAACAGATACGGTGCGATGGTTGAAGAGCATTGGTAGTGCTGTAAGTGGTCACTTGCTTCCTATCATCTTTTGCAATCATGGATGCGAAAAGTGAGCCACATAAGTCGATATCAGTCTTTTATACTTGTGGGGTAAGCAACGTTGTCGTCGTGTTAAGGGTTGAAGGTCTACCACTGGGGCTTAGCACAGAAGAAGAGTATGGGATTCAAGGTACGAAGAAGGGAAAAAGAATGGGGTTTAACAAGATTTGGGTTTTAGAAAAGACTTAGATGAGGAAGAAGATTTCAAGCTTTTTCTGTGTATTTAGTATACATGAATGGAATGAATGCTTCTATCTTGAGTACATCAAATGCATTTGGAAACATAAACCATAACATGAAGGATATTCTTAGATTTTTAATCCAAATGCAAATATCAAATGCAAGCTCAAATGGCTTTTATCTCATGTACATAGATGGATTACAACTCCAGGAAACGAGTATTATGATGGTAGATTCAAATACATTCAAGAAATGGGCCAATAGTACATGAAATGCATTGAAGGAGCATAATTTTAACTTCAGCCCTGTTTTAAAACAGAAAATTCCAACCCATAATCAAGCTAAAAAAGAGTGTATAAACTCATAAATAAGCTCCTCTAATCAATAATGAGTAAAGTCCTGATGAAAAGAGGTCATTTTCTTCTATTACAACCACATAAATCTCTTGTTTGCTCATAAAAATGAACAAGAACAGTGGGTTGCCCTGTTTATGACTATTTATTTCAGCCCATAACAGCCCATACACCTTCAAAACTCCTCACCCTTTGCTTGTCCCAAAGTCACTCAAGTACTTGGGTACAAGTCGGGCTTCATTGGACCATGAATAAGGTAGACAAAATGAGAGAAGACGTGTATAAGAGCACGTTGAATCCTTTTCTCTCAGATTTTTCCCTTTTATAGACTATCGTACCATGCATTTTCGTCAGACCAAATGGACAAATAAGTGGAGCTCTCACCTTGTTTGTATCTTCATCTTCAGCTCTTGATAATCTCAGTTTGCATGCTCCAAAGCATGCACCATAGCTCCCAGCTCTCTCCAGTTTTGTAGTCAGGTTGTGCAGACCCACATTTTGCGCCAAAAAATGCGGGTTGCATCCTGCTAAGCCCCACACTACTTTTTGACCTACTCAGGTCTCTTGCTGGTCACATTAGTCCATTTCTTCAGGTCCCCCATGAACCTAGTGGACTTTTGGCATTTTTCTTGAGTTCTAACCATATTTTTGCACTTGAATCAATGTGATTTATCTTGCAGACTGTCAATTACTTCTAGCTGACCAAGTTGTACATTCCCATAGACTTATTTTTTATCAATATACATGGTACAACTGAAAATTATATGTTAAATACAAAAGAACTTATGTAACTAAGTTGGTTCTTGGGTAACAATGACTAAATTTTGTATGCAAATTCCTCATATAAGTCCCAGTGAAGTGCTTCTGTGTTCATAAGAATCCCATGATTTATATTATGAACAATAAACTCTTTGACAATGTGTGGCATTGTATTATTGGCTAGGGTTTGCGAGGGCCATCCACATGACTGTCCACGTGGCAAATCCCTGTCCTTGTCTATATATACATGTAATTAGGCATTTATGGTTTTTTTGGAAAATTATCAAGCCTAGCTAGATTTGAGCTCCTCCTGTTGTTTTACATTTGTTCTCATATCGTATCGTGCTTTTCTGCTTTTCAACAATATGTCGATTTGCACCGTTACATGCATACAAAGTATGGAGGCATTGTTCGTGAGGTCAAGTGCACCCTTTCACGGTGTCGTGCTGCTACGCACACACCGTATAAGAAAATCTAGAGTGTGGCTTCCTTTTAGATTTAGAGAGCCAATGCTACTTTAGGCATTAGTGTTAGTGTCCATGGTTCAAAATATTAGATTTTTTTGGACAAGTTTTTAGCCACTTTTTGATATTCTAGATATTATCTCTTGTGAAAATCCATAAAACTATAGACGACTTCTAGATTAGGATGACATGTAAAAGAAAGCATGTAGCTTTTAGCCAATTTGAGAGGATTTTATGTAAAAAGAGAGATTAACGAAATCGTGTGACGTGCGATCGTTATTTTAAGATAGTGAACAGCACTTCGAAGTGGGAGATGAAGGAGTCATCTTGCTGAATTTGGGTTAGGTGTCCTGGTATCTAACCCCCCCTTTCGGAGCTAATGGAGGTATCAGATTGGCGATTTGAGCAGCATAAAGGAATGTATTATTTTGTACACGTTTTTTTCTATTAGAATTATATTTTCTCATAATGTTGAAAGAAACTGATAGACTTCATCTCTGTTAGTATTCTTCTTCATTTTCTATTTCTTTTTGGGAGTATTTTTCTATGTCTTCAATTTCAAACACCTTCTCTTCTGTCTACTCCTCTCCCTGAATCTACACCCTGATGTCTCTTATCTTCAAGAACTTGGCTTGAAACCTTCAATCCTTCTCTTATCTCTACCATCTCCGGAGTAAAAGCTCTTGAACCCCCATACATTCTTCTCTTGTCAAACCCCTGTGGTGACCTTTAGCCCTACATGCTGCGACATTGGTGAACCCGATGTGAAGGTTGGTGTAAGAGAACTCCAAGATGGGGGATTCTTCAGGAGATACTCTACAACAATTGGTGTGCATACTGTACCAGACTCAGCAACAACAAATCAAATGGTACAACAACAACAATAAAGGCAAGACGAAGAGAAGATTGATTTGGCAGCTATCAAGGCCCTAGAGGAAGTTGGGCGGGAATTAAAACAATTTAATGGTCAAAATGTCTTTGTTTTTATTTGCATGTATGTTGAAAAAATGCTCTTCTTTGGTGTACCATAACATGCATAGAGTCATTATTTTGCAACACTAGCCAAGCATGGTCTTCAAGAAAGAATCCATGGTCTTTTTCAGCAAGATGCGAATTGGGATGCATTCAAAAAAGCCCTACGCAAAGAATTCTTCTTAGAAGACTCTAGCCTAATGACGAAGAAAAGTTTTACTGATTGGGTTGAGAAACCCAACAAAGGTTTAGCTGCAACCACTTTATACCATGAGTTTGAAAGTAAATTTTGACAACTTGATGATGAAGGCCAACAAAGTATGGAAGGTCAAAAAATTGAATTATTCATTGAGGCTGCAAATCCCATCTTGCAAGAGAAGCTTGTTGATTTCCTAGAAGATGCTACCTCCGAATCATGAGTCAAGACTACATGGACAGATGTTACTAATGCAGTTAACATGATTGCTCAAAGAGAGTGGATGTGACTAAGATTGGGCCAACTTCAACAACTCCATTGATAGATCTTGTTCCACCTTCAAAATCCCCTATTCCTTTGACTAATCAACTAACTATTTCTTCTTCTGTTCCTTCTAAAAATGATGTCATGGATGAACTCATTAAAAGCATGAGTGACCTTCATCTGAATCTTACAGAAATTAGTTCTAAGGTGGAGAATCTGGATGTCAAAGTTGAAGAATGAGGACGTTCATCAACTCAAAGACCCATGAGAGAAGGATTTAAGAGGCATTCTATTTGGTGTAATAGCCAACAACATGACAAGAGGGAGTGTTCTGCCTTCCGTGAGGCTGAAGCACAAAATATCGTCTTTTGAAAAGATGGAAAAATTCATGCAGTTGAAATTGGTCTTCCACTAGAGCCAAATTTTGGCAATGGTGGAATGAAGAAAAGATTAGAAGATTTAGTTGTAAAGAATGCCTATACAGCAATTGATGCAGCTATCTATGGGCTACAAATTGAGCCAACTAAATCAAGTTTAAAAGCATGCAAAGTTAATGTGCAATCTAAAGTATGGATGCATGCACTAGATCAAATGGAACATGGTAAAGCAACCAAAGAAGATTTGTCTAATGCCAGTCAGTGCATTTGAGGAATAACTAGTTGGAAAGAGCCAGTAGATTCTTTTTCTGCCTTTGCACATTTGCCTGATGTCAATCATAAAGAAGTCTTAATTGAAGAAAAGAGAAGAAGAGAAGATGAACCAGGGCCTTCCTTTTCTGGCCCTTCGAAAAGGGTAACTAGAAGAATACCTGAACAACCAAAGCTTGCTGAAAATATAACCCTAGATCAAGAGATGGAGGATGAGCCACAAACAAAGAAGGTTGAAGGAAAGAAGAAAGGCAAGCAGCCATGCTATAAATTACAGTCTAACATAGAATCTGCAACCGATCTCAAACGAGTCCTAGAAGAACGAATTCTAGGAAGCAAAATTGAATTCACCTTAGGCAAAATTCTTGGAATTGCCAAACGTGAATTCCATGATGTAATTATTAATGTAATCAAAAGAAAAAGACAATATGTTGGTGATGAAGCTGAAGAAATAGTGCATGCTTTTTTGCAAGTTCTTTGAGTTTTTGTGCATGATGAAGAGAAGCTAACTTCACAAGGAATTCAACTTGAAGCAGTTAAAGAATTAATTGCAGCAATTGAAGCTGAAGTTAAAGAAATCATGAAGGCACAAATTAAAGAAGTAAAAGCTGAAAATATAATAGTCGACTGGTCCAAACCAATTGGGCAGCCCACCTCTCAAAAAGAAGGCCGTCTACAACACATGCATGAGGAGGAAGAGGCTCGATTCATTCCAAGCAGTCATCACTACTTCCGCATGCATTGGGCAAGAGCAAAAATGGAGACAATCGTCAAAATTGTAGAAAAAGAAACACCATGTATTGCACTCTTAGACCATGGTTTTGAGATAAACATCATGGCTAGGAGTCTTTATGAAAGCGGTGGATGGCCCATAGATATTGATCCAAGTTGGCGAATGAGAATTACAAACAATTCTTCTGGAGAGTTATAAGCTGCATGTCCTGCTGTGCAAGTAACTATTAGAGACATAAAAGACAATTTTCACTTATTTGTTCAAGATTCTTGTAGTTATCCTATCATTCTTGGGCAACCTTACATTTCTGAAGCCCGCTTGGAAACAAAAGCTATTGATGATGGTTCTTCCTATGCTCGAATCCAAAGCAAGGATAATGAATGAGTTATCCAATTTCTTATTGTGTGTGTTAATCATCATCGAAACAGAGAACGATTGTGAGATTATCCTGTGCCTCCTAATGCCCGAGAATTCAAGGGTTTTTGGGTTGCATTGCTGTAAAAGGAGGCTACGACAGTACTTCATGTAAAAAGATTGTGCATACTCATACTACAGAAACTGTGTCTCTAGCAAATTTACATGTATGTACATCCAACAATATGGGATGTTATAAGTATCTTTCAGCCATGACCAAAGATGAAAGAAAATATTTATGTCATGTAAAAAGGGAGCTGAAAATTTATGGTACGATGGCTGAAAATGAAGATATTTTAGGCACTTTTTTTGGACTGATTACTACTGACACATTGGTTGAAATAGATGTAGCTGCTCATACAAAAAATCAAGCTAAAAATCAACCCATAGAAGTATGTACATTGGATTTTTATCAAATAATTCAAGAATTTGTTGAGCAGGAAGACATTGGTGTACTCAACAAGGCTCAAGCACAAGTGGAGACAAAATACAAGACAGTGGATAAGAAAGTCAAGCCTGTGGTACTCCCATTGCCTCCCAAAAGTGAAGGGCTGGCTGTATAGGGCAGCAAATAAGCCAAGTCTTCATGATCCTTCCAACATTGGTCACAAGTTCACATCTGAAAGTATAAAAGAACTCAAAATAGGTGATAATTCTTTCCTTTTGTCGGCTAAAAAGCACTCTTTTATGCAAATGCTAATGAAACATGGAAAAGATTTTGCATTTCAACCAAGTGAAATAGGCTGTGTGGATCCAAATATTGTGGCTCCTATAGTTATTGTTACAATTCCACATGTACCTTGGCCTCAAACCTTTTCCTGTTCCAGGGGCGCATTTGTCCAAATTACTGGAACTTCTAAATGAAAAGATCAGAATGAAGATTTTGGAACCTTCTTTAGTAACTTACTCAAACCAATGGTTTACTATGCCTAAGAAAAATGGATCTTTATGATTCATTCAAGATCTGCAGTCTGTTAATCGTGTCACAATCAGAAATGTTGGTTCGGGTCCAATTATTGACGAGTTTACTGAAGCTTTTGCAGGTAGAGCAAATTATTCTATGGGTGACCTATATTTAGGATATGACCAATTTCAACTCTCATTAGAAAATCAAGACATTACCACAATGAAGACACCTCTTGGATTGGTCCGCATGTGCACTCTACCACAAGGTGCAACAAACTCTGTAGCCCATATGATAAATGCCATGCACAAAGTCTTAAGGGACTTTATTCCACAACTTACTCTTCCATTTCTTGATGATGTACCTATCAAGGGATGTGAATTCAATGAGAAGAATGAGGAGCTTGATGAAGATGGCTATAGGACATTTGTGGTTAACCATATTCATGATTGTGACAGGATTTTGACAAGGCTAGAAGAGGTACATCTTACCCTTTCTCGAGCTAAGTCGATTTTTGGAGTTGAAGAAGTCCTAGTGGTCGGTCATCTATGTGGCCTCTATGGATGCAAACCTTCACCAATCAAGATAGATGCCATCAGCAGAATGCAAGAAAAATGCATAAATTTTTCAGAAGTAAGAAGATTTCTTGGTGCATGCGTATTCTATCTCATATGGATACCACATTTTGCTCATGTAGCTGAAAATCTTTATCAATTATTAAGAAAATGCCAAAGATTCTCTTGGGGTAATGAGCATACTCTCACTATGCATAAATTAAAAAAGCTGTTGGTTTCAGCCCCCACTCTCAAAAGGGCTAATTATTCAAATGGTCAACCCATCATCCTTACTGTGGATATAAGTTCCATTGGGATAGAATGGGATGTTGGCCAAGAGGATCTTGAAGATAACAAGTATGCAATTTGTTTTGGAGAAAAAATTCTCAATGAACATCAAAGAAGGTATGCACAAGTAAAAAGGGAATTGTGGGGAGTTATAACAGCATTAAAGTATGATGGTGAATACTTTATAGGTGCTTCTGTAGTGGTAGAAACTGATTGTCTTCCACTCTTGGGCATGATTGCCAACTGCTCTACACTCGACATTGCTATGCTAAGATGGATTGCATATATTAACCCCAAATTAAAGCATATTGCAGGAAAGGTGAATCCAGTTGTTGACGTGCTATCACATGCAAGATATGACAATGAAGAAGAGCTTATGGAAGAAGATGAAGCTGGAGAATTCATACTTGAAGACTTTCATTCTATGGTTGCTGAAAATACATTTTCAATTACTGCATATACTAGTCCAAAGTTGAAAACAACAGGGTGATCAACTAGAAGCCATCATGCTCATTGCATTGCTCAAGTTCTAGTTCATTTCCTTGAAGAAGATTAAGAATAAGATTGGCTGAAGATCGGCCAATATTTGAGCACAATGAAGAAGAAGGAGACTTGGACCGATGAGGAGTTCAAGCATATCAAGAGGAAAGCTTATGATTTTTTTCTTAAAGAATGACATCTATGGAAGCATGCAAAGAAGAAGAAAGGAGCACATGTCTGAGTTATAGGTAACAAAAGGTTGCAACAATAGATAATGAATGAATTTCATGAAAGCTTATGGGCAGGACATAGAGGCATATGGGGAACCTTTATTAAAGTCAAAGAAAAATATTGGTGGCAAAACATGTATTGGGACATAGCACATTTTGTTGAAACATGTTATGTGTGTCAAATGTATTCTATGGTCAAGCATCGAGATGGGTTACAACTGACTTATCCCTTGTCTATACATTATAGATGGATTATTGATATTGTAACCATGCCTATAGGAATATAGAATATGCGATATTTAGTGCTTGCAAAACTACAAGATATAGGCCTTATACCGACATTAAAAGCAACGAAAATGTTCATAAAGAAATTTTCCCCCGTCGTCGCAAAAAATATTGTTATTGGCGACACCATAAAATAGTCGATATTAGCATCGTTATCAGCATCGTTGATATCGACGCAAATAGGGACGCTAATAACGACGCTTTGCGATGCTAATAGCAATGCGTGTAGTAAATTTGTGACACTAATAGCGACGGTAACATGAAAAAAAAAATTATGGCAGGGCAACTTGCTGCCCTGCCACATATAACACTATGTGCTTTATTTGGGCCATACAAAATAGTTTCAGTAATGTGTATAATGCTCGTTTAAATAAAGGCAAAGTATACTTAAATCATAACACAGATACATGAAATAAATATATGATAGCATAATGAAAGTGACCGATACAATCATGGCAAGTTACTACTACTACATAGAAAATGTCTACATAGATCATGTGACAAAAAAAGAAAAGTATGTGAGCTCCAGGGATCCAAGGGCGAGCTATAGATCCTCGCCATCCAAAACCTTGTCTCGCTGCAAAGGAGCATCGAACGGACTCTGCAAAAAAAGAAACAACTACACATCAGTCCACCATACAATAATGCATTTTAATTAAACTTAGTAAATACAGACAAGAAAGATGAGTGACTTACAGGGCTGCCGCGTCCATACAATTGGTCGATCAATGTAGTGAGACCGTGCCTCTCTGCATATCGAGTCTCAAGGCCGATGGGATCGTAGTTTGTAATGAAGTGCTGCAAAGAAAACAAAGTACAATTGTTAAAAACATGATTGTCAGTACAAAGGATATTGCAAAAAAATAAGCAAGTAGAACAAAAGAAAAACTTACAAAGTCCTCTAGATATGTCCTATGGTCACCACTCCCAAGATGATGGACTACTCCGACCTCTAGCCGTGCCCTCGCTGCCTCGCACTGCTATCTCCACCAACGTCTTGGAGAAGCTGTAGCCTCCTTCCCCTGAGTTGGCGCCAGTCGTCCGCGTCTAGCCACTCAGGCTTTGAAGCCCCACTCTTGAGTGCCTTGCATGAGTGTGATCGTCTGCGTGATATGTATGCACGCATGCACTCCATCATCCAGCCCGTGGAAAACCTATCTGCTACGGCTGGTACAGGAAACTCCTCATGCCAGGATGCTACTATGTAGTCCTTACTCCCCTCTGGTATGTTCTTCCAATGATCCAAGACATTGTGCCAAAAAACTTATTGGCACAACTCTCTCATACGAGCCATCACCCTCCTCCCCTCATCATTCATGATGATGGCTCTTGTCTTATCATCTACAAGGTAGGTATGCCTAAGATGGGTCCTCTCCCACCCACGACCATGCTCCTAGGCATATCCAGGAGACCGTTATACATCTGGTGTACCTATGGGGGTAGTATCTCTCAAAGTAGCACCCATAGGGGTGCTACCTGGCTGTGGATGACTGAGAAAAAGTCAGAGTGACTAGAGTAGATATCCCTACAGGTGTAAAAAATCCTACGGGTGACACAACTCCAGCAGAACAATGAGATGGAGACACTGCATTGGTATCTCCACAACAACCACCTGAGCCACGCTCTCTCGAACCGCCACGAGAGCAAGGAGTAGCACATGTATCCCGAGCCAATCGCAGGCTCATTGCATCTAGATCTTCGCAGCATCCCTCTGAACCACTCCCTCCGTCTGGCCCAAGTCTGGAGCATCAACCTCGTTTGCTAGAAACTGAAACATCAGAGCGCACCAAAGTAGATCTAATAGAACGGCCTGATGGTGTCCGAGACAGCTCCTAGTCTGCCATATCTCTGAATCTCGCTATCTAATCTGGAGACATACATGTGAAGATCTCCTGTAGCTCCTCGTCACTCATCCCTCGACTCATCGTGATGATCTAAATATCCACAAAGTTCACATGCACATACAAAAATTGATGTTAGCATAATTAATATAAATCATATAAAACACGATAATATAAGTCTTAAAAAATGATCTTATTTAAAATGCATGTCTTACGTATTCTTATAAGCGATTCGTCAATGAATTGAATAGGTGGATGCTCCAAGTATGAAGTATCTTATGGTCCCATGTCAATCTCCTGACACAACTCCGTATACACTTGAAGGTCAATAGACATATCACCGCAAAAGGATGAGTCCACCTCATTCTCAAAGAATTCTTGGACTCCTATATTTCCATCATTGTTACCCAATGCTAGCTCCTCTACATACTCCAAGCTTTTGATGGTCTCCATCCCTTGCAATATCCTACCCTCTATTTGCATATTGTCCTCATCTATGCTTGAAACATCGCTTTAATCATATACTTTGGCACTTCGGAGAGCTGAAGATATAACGTAACACCATCGAGGTTGTTGGAGGTTTGGATAGAAAATTACTTGTTCACAATCACGTACAAGAGAGATTTAACTATTGTGACATGTATCATATCGTAATACAATTAAAAAACACATGAGTTCATACACCTGTTCACAATGGGCTGGCAATACAAACATGTCGTGTAAATCCGTCCATTTTTTTTCGAAATCTATTTCAAGAAATCCAAATGGACCTCATCAAACTGTTACTCCAGCTCCTTTAAGTACCACTTTGAACCACTGCACATCAAATATGATCATGGAGAAGCTACGGTAATCCACCGTGATAATACTTTGCAAGTTCCCAAAATACTCCATCTCATCTATAACCCTGTTTGGATCCGTTGCTCATCGTCGGCTCTCTTGCTCGAACCTTGCTATGATACTACAATCTGTTGTGCAGCACATTTGTCAATACACTCCATGCAAAAATGCCGTCCGTGCGACCACACTACACTATATATTTTATATTGTACATTGAAACACTCAATTAGTTGTCGCATATAAAATATAGATACGGAAAGCCCTAAACACGTCATCACCTTTGGACTACATCCCCTTGAGAATTTCCACTCCTCGGTTGAGACCTCCGCTCCTTTGTGAGATGCTGTGGTCAAAGCTCCATGCAACCATCGCGTTGACATAAACCGCGGCATCTCCTCCATGCCCTCGGAATATTGAATTGGTCAATGGCGTGTTCTATGTCAAAATTCAGATCGTGCTTCCTCTCGATCTTTCCTAGCTTGCTGATACCTAGCGAGCCAAATCTCCATAGAGGCATGGTGCAACATACAAAGTCGATTCACTTTCTCCTCCATTGCAGCATCCATTCTTTTTTCTACCCCATTTCCAACCGCCACATCTTCGATCAATCTATCATCATCCTTTAGTGACCATAGCATACTATTGTCTGAATCCACCGTTGGTAGCCATTGTGAAATATGCACTAACGCCTCAGATACCAACCAACCTTCAGCCATGCTACCTTCTAGTCGAGCTCGTTGGCGCACAAAGCCTTTCAGGATTTTCATGAAGCGCTCCAAGAAGAACATCCATCGTGTATGGACAGGTCCAGCAATCTCCACTTCATCTACAAGATGCACAAGAAGGTGGATTTGTATCGTGTCATCTTTAGAAAACGTGGACTTGAGAGAATGCATCATATCCCATCGAAGTGTGTATAGACTTGACTATTTGCTTCACAATGTGCTCTTCTTTAGTGGACAAAACCCAAGGAGCATGAGGTAGCTGCAAGCAACCATCAGCATTTGAGTGTGGCCAAATCACCTCCATCTTGTCTACCTTCTTCAAATCCATTCGTGCCCCTATAGTGCCTCTCTTTCCTATGATGTGGTCCCATAGCAAGCTGCCCACATTCTTGAAAATATGCATGGGATACAACAAGTGGTTGATCTGTAAGTGAGTCCAATATGGCAACTCGTAGAAAACTAAGAACTATCGCATTCCATTTGGATGTGATTCCATCTAGACCATTTTCAACTCGTACCAGCTTTTGACATTCATACGTGTTGGAGGTCGTCCAAGAAAACCTTCCCTGAGTTCATGACCCTCTGACAAGAAAGCAGTGTGTCCTTGATATACCATCTTCTTCATGTTTCATGACCTTTGGGAGTCTAACTGTGGCCCACACAATGGACATGCATGATAACTTGAGGTAACCAGACCTGTCCCAACACCTCTATCCAGTGAATACAAACTTGAACGAGGTATGATAGATATTACCAATGAGAACAGAAACTTACTTACCTGAGCACTCTCCAAATCCTGGAAAGTCATACATAGTCCACATGAGAATGACTTGAATATTGGCTGACCGTCGACCATCGCACTTGCTCATATCTTATAGGGTGACCCCCTCCTCTCAAAAAATCTTAAGCTCATGGACTAATGGATGAAGATACACGTCCATATTTTTGACTTTGTAGTGGCCGAGAATGAGGAAGCTAAGGATGAGATGTCCTTTCTTCGTAGAAAGCCATGGAGGGATATTGTAGTTGACAAGGACTATAGGCCACACACTGTAAGAAGTTGAGCATAGACTAAATGGGTTCACGCCATTCATAGCAATACTGAGTCGAAGATTCCTTGGCTCTCAGGCAAAGCCTGGGAAGGTATAGTCAATGTGGCTCCATGCACGTGAATTCGTTGATATTCATTGAACTCCATCTGTAGACCTATTATGTGCATGCCACTTTGTCAAGCTCGCCATGTCGGATATACGAAACATGTGGTTTATGCGGGGGATAAGTGAAAAGTGTCTAAGAACTTTTTGAGGGATGATTTGTCTTTGCAAGTCATTTTGATACCTGTGAGTACCACACTTTGGACATGTCTCCATAGTCTTGTATTCTCCTCGAAACATTATGCAATCATTGATACATACATGGATGTTGTTGTAGTCCATGCCAAGCTTTCGTAAAACATGTCGTGCATCATCACAAGACTCAAGCATGGTATTTGCAAGTGGTAATATATGATACTTCAATAACCTGAAAAAAATCATAAAACACCTTGAAAAAGCACAAATGTTTTTAATGATAGTGCCGAACTCAGGCACTCCATCCATCACACGCCCACGAACTCTTCTAGCTGGCTAAAAAGGGTGCACTTCTCCTTGGGACGAGACGTCACCTCCTTGGATAGAAAATTTGCTAACCACACCCAATGTTTTTGTATATGGTATTCAATTAGCTTGCGAATACAATGCATGATTAATATATACTTTTCTTACCATTTGCTCAAAATCTTAGATCGCCTGATCAATGATCTCAGATTGAAACTCGTCGAAGCGTCGTACGTGTTCTATAGACAATCGATGTTTTCGTCTAATTGCTAGCTTACATTGAGAGCAAGGACATGGGACACGCTGATCAAGATACACCTCTCGATCTTGAACATCAGAGCTTCATCGTTTTCCATTTGGTCTATGTTACGACAAACAATTTGTTTTTATTATCATTCTTTTTTTCTTTCTTAACTTGTTTGAGAAGGGATTTTTTCTCTTGTAACTCAACAAAATTAATGTATGTAAAGTCTCCACCCACCCATAAATTAACATATGTCAGAGTGTTTCATGTCTCATGGTATTGCACCAGACCTCACCACTACTCTCTCTTTGTTTTTTATCCATTCATTCTCTTCTCTTCTTCCATCTCTCTCTCTTTTTCTCTTTCTTTATTATGTTGTATGTTTATTCCCTCTCTCTCGTTCCTTCTTTCTTTTTCTCTTCCTCTTCCTCTCTCATTTCCTTTAACAAAACATCTCTCTCTCTCTACTACCAATTTCCTTTAACAAATCATCTCTCTCTCTCTACCACTACCACTACAATAAACAAGAAAAGATGAAAAAATAACAACAACAACAACAACTACTACAACAACAAAAAACAAGAAAAGAAGAAAAAACTACTACTACTACTACTACTGCTGCTGTTGCTGCTACTACTGCTACTACTACAAATAAGAAAACTAAATAACAATAAACAAGAAAAAAAAAACTACTACTACTACTACTACAATAACAACAACAAACAAGAATACTACCACTACCACTACCACTACCACTATCACGATTATCACAACAACAAACCACTCATTGGGGGAGTTTTGAGGTCTTGAAAATGCCTTTTAGGATGTGGAGAGAGAGTGCTCTAGACCAATAAAGAGCAAAGCCTCCGTAACGGAACTTCTATTTTAAAAAAATTAAAAAGCATTTTACAAAAATATATAAATATAATAATATCACGAATTCGTATTTTTATTATCTATTTTTAGTCTCTTATATTCGTGATTATGACATCTTTTGCATTAATGGCATAGAGTATCGGCTACTTTTATTTAATGATGTTTCTAGATTAATGATAATGACTGATGTAATCGAAATTCAAATTAGTGAAAAGCATGGCGCTCAGTTTTTTCCCTCCTTTCTTTTATTCCTCTATTGTTTTTCCCTCCGTTATGGTAGCCTAATCCTCTCTCTCTCTCTCTCTCTCTCTCTCTCTCTCTCTCTCTCTCTCTCTCTCTGTGCATGTCTCTCTCTCTTCTACCATGGATATAGAAATTCGACCTTCAACAAGGCGTTCAAGCTCCCAAATCACATCCATATCAGTGTTTAACTCATTCCAAACTGATGGAAGATGGATTCCTACTATCATTAGCAAAGGTAGTTGGATCACCATGCAATAAGCAAAACGTGGAAAAAGGCAAAGACATGAGAGCTTGTTTATCTCTGCTTGGAAGGGCAGAATCCGAGATTTTAAGCTTGGAGCAAATAAGAATAGCATCAAAGAGGTACTAGTGCAACATGTATTCATGCATAGAGAGCCGTGTTTGAAACCTGGATCTTCAAAGCTTCCAATGCATAGACCAAATTGTAAGAATTTGATTCTTAAAGTTTTTCCTTTCTTAAACATGGTTTAGGTTTTTCCATTATAATATTTGTTTGTCTTGTAGATGTCTATCCCTCTAATCTTGAGGAATGTCAACTAGTGGAGTCTATTATTGATGTTATTGATGTTATACATGGTTCAATTGGAGAAGAAATGTATAGAGGTAGAAAGAAGAGAGCTTGCAGAGAATGGAATATTCTTCTATGACCATTCTTATGTTATTCCTATGCGGCGTTGCCAATGGGGATCAATAAACCTCCTTCCTTTGCTAGATTTTTCAAGCTTTGAGTGGCCTTTGCCAAGTCTAGCTACTATGCTGGTAGGCAGGTATTTCTCAAAGAGATAGACTATCTCTACTGCTCCTCGCCTTGCAAATTCAATAGAGGATGTCTTAATCTCCTTCTGTGAGATCCATTGTACTAAATTCGACAACCTGGAAATTGCCCTGCATATTTTTGGAGTAAGGCATCCTGCAATTGTGATCGGTAGTACAAACTGTCATAAACGAGAAATTGCCCTACGTATTTTTGGAGTAAGGCATCCTGCGATTGTGATTGGTAGTACAAACTGCCATAAACGAGAAAGCATTATGAACAACGACTACACTCCAAATAGCAAAATACGTAGGCTACTTAAAATCCATTCGTAGTACAAACTTGATATATCTTATACCAATCATGGGATTTTAGTCCTGGAGAACTATCCTTTCTAGGAGTCCTTTTGCCTTTCTTTGATGTCTTGGGTATAGAAGGTGTTGAAGCTGTGGCTTCGCCTTCCATGATTATAGGCACCGCATCTCCTTCATGGTGCAAATCCCCACCAATCTCTGTTGTTGGTTGTATACAATTGACCATTATATACTTCAAGAGCTTTGCTTTAACGTACCAAACATGCTCAGATACATAGTAATCCTTCGAAAACTGTCACACATTTATAGAAAAAAGAGTTTTAGTTCATTATTGTTCTTACAATAGACTATATTTTTATCATCAATGGACTATTTGCAATTAATATCTATCTTAAAGTTTAGCATCTTTCATATTATCTTTACATGTTTATCATCATTAAGATAAACAAAGTTAACCATTCTTCTAGTATTTGCGATCACCCTCTAGCCACAAGAATGGCTATCATCCTGATGGGGACACTGCAACCACCAACACAAAGTAAAACTATAAAGAGGACGGATGGTAGTTCATAGAATAAACTTATGTTTCAATTATTTTAATCAATAACTTACCGCAACTTGTCTATATTACATTGTTGCAAGCAAATCAGAAGGCATAGGGGGTCTTTTTTCTAGCTCTTCAATTAATCTTTTGGTACCTCTATATATAAAATATATTGACATTTAGAGTACTTACAAAAAAAGAATTGAAATTTCAAGGAGCCCTTGGATAATATAACTTACAATTTAGCATTTTCATGGCATCCTTTCATAGAGTTGATTAAAAAAAATTGCTTATCCACAAGGTCTATTGCAATCAAGCTCCAATGAGAACTAAAAGGAATCATATCTCAACAAATTAGTAGGATAAAATCTCAAAAACTCTAATAGAATATTGAATCACTTACTTTTCATTATATGGAATTATAAGGAGCTTCAAAGTATCGAAGTCAATCAGATTGAACCAGTGCTTAACAAAACTTGTATCAAGCTCGTTCCTCATAAAGAATGAGATAGATGGATCAAGAACCTCAATTTTTTGTTGCATATCCAAAGTAAACTCATGCATTATACACCTAGAAAAGGCATAGAAATAGTGAGTATAAACAAGAAAAATCTTATTGTTAAAAGAATATCAAAAAGTATAACTAATTATGGGTGGATATACCTTAGGCCAACAAGAATAATACTATCATTTACTTCTCTTCTTTTATCCTTAAGAATCTGAACATATGCAGCATCAAAGGAGATAACCTCAGTTCTTTTGCCTAAGTCACCAAGTAAGAAACAAAACACACTGAATCCTTTTGGATTAGCTGCTTCAAGAAGGGTGGCCAGGTCATTTTCAAAGGACTCGAGTTGCTTTGCTTCCCTTTCTTCAACCCTTTGCCTCCTATACTCTCTCAATTTATCTGCATGTTTCTTTTTAGCTTTCTCCTCTTTTTCATGTTGCCTTGTATCCCTCTCATGGGCGACATCCTCAACCCTGAGACCGGAATCATCTTTCTTTCTCCTAGCTAGGGGCACATTAAGGATATTAAATGTCTTCACATTAGTGTGAGGGGAATTGGCTCAAGGACCTTTGAAAATCTATGTCTTAGCATCCTAAGAATTACCATGTCCTTGTCCATGAGTGTGAGCCTATGAGCATGAGCAGCACAAATATAGACATCTTGAAAAACTCAACTAAAAATCCTCTGTGGCTTCTTGTATACAATTAAGGGCTGTTCTTGTCCATCTGAAACTATCCAAACTATATTTGTCACAAATCTCCTTGACAAGCCTCTGAAAAGACAACTTTGGAATTGCATTGTCAAGAGCCTTTATTGCCTTCCTAATCTCCCTTAGGCACCTGACATTTTGAGAAAACTTTCTCTTTGGCTTTGACTTTCTAGAGAGCTTCTGAGGCTTTGAAGATTGATGAATCTTTGATGTTAAGCCCCTAGGATCAATCTTCTCCTTCCTTGCTGTTGCCTTAGTCCTAGCCATCTGCCAAAAAAAGACATGTTACTTCTTCTCCAGCATGTCCAGTGAAATGCGAGTTTCAAACAAGAGGTATCCATGCTACATGTCGTTTTCGCGTTTCAGCTGACTTCTTCTCCAGCGTGTCCAGTGAAACATGAGTGTCAGGCAAGGCGCCTCCTTGTAGCTGCTTCTTTTCGCGTTTCACCAGACTTCTTGTCCATTGTGTCCAGTGAAACACGAATTTCAGACATGAGGCCTCCTTGAAGCATGTTCTTTTCGCGTTTCACAGGACAACTCATAAATAGCAAAGTAATCGACAAAACTAAGAAAACAAAGCTTTGATCTAAGGAATGCTTTTAAAGTTACATAAAATATCCACAGAATTAAGAAAAAAGTTTGAAGAATTGCCTTAAATCTCCACAATATTAAGGAATTCTCACACTATGGAAAAAATTCTTTTGTAGTGCTGATAAGCTCATAATAATATAAAAGATTAAGGAAAATTATCAAAAAAATGCATTAAATGGAGCCTGTTATTGAAAAGGAGGATGCAAAAAACCATACCTTCTTTGGAGCTTTGCTGGGAAAAATCCCTTTAGAACCAAATTTGTCAATAGGTCTGGTGAAATGTGAATATGTTCTTCACAACCACAGCCTGATCATGAGAATGTGCTCGAAGGTTTCCTTTATTGGGGAAGAGGTGAAATGTGTAGAGATTGGAAGGAACACCAAAGGCAAAGGCGGAGTAGGAATGTTTTTTGCTTGCTGGAAATGTGGTGAAAGGCGAAGGCGGTGAATTTGCACTGGACTCAACGTTCTTGGCAAAGTGTTAAGTAACACACGTGTGACGTATTCTCGCTTACCGAAATTTCTTCATTGATGGTACAAACATTACTTGGCAAAGTGTTAAGTAACACATGTGTGACGTATTCTCGAAAAAAGGGAGTGCGCATGTCTTCTGAGAAATTTAATACGGTGTATTAAGTGAGACATGTGTGTGCGCACGTATTCTGAGGTATTTCGTGCATGTAAAAATATTAAAAATTTCGTCCAAATTTGCGATCCCATTTATTTTTCCATCATTACACAAACTTTTTCGTTGGAACTATCACCACATGCTTAACAATCAATATAAAAGCTTTTCGAAGCCATTTCTCTGACATTGTCTTCCTTTCTCCCGAAATTTCGTCTCGACTTCCCTTCAAGATCCTTGCTTCCTGTGTGAGGAGCATTTCAACAATCTTTGATAGGTAACAAAATTTCTTTATTACAAGTATTTTGACAAAATCAATTTTATTAATATAGAAAGAATTTTTAATAACACTTGAAAAATTACAGATGTTATGTGCTTTGTATCTTTTGAAAGGAGCATAGCTTTTCCAGAAATGATTTTATCATAAATTTCTGTGTTTCAATAGAATTAATTCATAGTTCATGTTTCTCTTCTTGTTTTGCATCTTTTGATCCCAGTGAAATGAGAAATAATGTCTCTGTTAGTGGTATTTTGCTAAGTATAGTGTTTCACCGGTGAGATATTGAAATAACTTTCATCTTCAAGTAGTGTCCGGTGAAACGCGATTTCTTCACCGGCATTTGCCTTGAACACCTTTTTTTCGTGTTTCACCGGTCAACTAAAAAATTTTCTCCTTTTTTGATTTTTTGTCTTGAAAAATGCAATTTTGGGGCCTCTTTCCATGGTTCCATCTTGTTTTATTGGATATTGTTGCCATTCTGCTTTGTTTTCAAGGATAAATCTTTTCCTGGTCAAGATGACAAAGAGGAAGCTATCTCTGGAAGGAATGGATGAGGAGGAGCTAATGGAGACTTCTGATGATAGGCTCTTTGATTTCTTACACACCACTGAAAATTCTTCCAAGTTTACCTATATCAGGGAAATTTTCAATGTTCCTTTTGATTTGAAGGAGTTATTGGAGGATCTTGAAGATAAACTTAAAGAGTACAGATGTTTTTATGATAGACATGTGCAAGGTTTGGAAGTCAATGGATTTGTTCATTATAGTGATGTCATGGGAGGCACCAATACATCCAGGTCAACTTTGCTAGGCAAGTTCAACCTCATTGATGAGGAATTCAGAAAGAGAGAAACATGTTGCCCTTTCCACAGGTATCAACACCAATGCCTTCTGATCCACAAGGACATTGGATTTATTGTGCATCTTCAGTACATGGAAAATTCTTCTCCAGATATAGACCAACAGGGAAAGCTAGAGGATATTGCAAGTATGGATAAGGAGGTCGAAGAGAAGGAGGAGATATTCCAAGAAGATGTTGAGAATCAACTTGTCCAAGGTTTTGATGTAGGTTTGTTCAAGAGTGACAATATCACAATGGTGGAAGAAAAGGAGATCGAGCCAAGTGCACAGGTTGATGAAGAAGGTCCTCTTGCATGTGTTCCAACATTTCCCACTTATCTTATCAACAAGAAGAGATATGTGTTGCTAAATGATATTCAACATCTTTTTGATCTTAGAGAAGATTATTTCTTAGCAATCCTTGCAGGTTGGGGCAAAAATGACATGAATTTTATAGGTTATGAACAAGAACCACTAGCAAGTCTTGATGTTGAGGGAGAGAATTTCCAAGACAACTCTATAGCCTTACATACATGTATTAATCAGATCATATAATACGAAAAGGGGGGGCTACCTACAAAAGAAGAGTTCTTGCAGGTCCAGAAGAAACTTCATATTGATGATGTAGGGTATGAAGAGAGATTGAAGTCTCCATTATATGAGAAGCCCAACAGTTCAATAAATCTTTATGATAATAGTCTTCCTGAAGAAGACAAACACCCTAAGGTATGAAATATAATTCAAAGTTACCCATTGAGTTTATGTTAGACTTTATTATGCATTATAGATAAATATCTTATATCTTGTACTGTTGTGATTTGTTGTGTAGATTGAGATTGAAGATCTGGACAACTTTCTTGGAAGGGCCAAGGGCACTAGGCCAATGAAGCTTGGAAAAAATCAAAGCCTTGGCCATTATATTGGAAACTTAAACAATCAAACAATTGTAATATATCATAGTAGATTGTCAAGCTCTCCAAGTCTACCAATGATGGCTTTGAGAGCTATCTCAAAGGTAATTGGATCTCAAGTTTTTAGCAGAGGTTTGGACAAGATCATTTTAGTGGAGAAGGAAGAAGCCATAAGAGTTTTTGGCTTCATGCCTGGATAAAGTGGATCTAGAACTGGATATTTTGGAGTTCTTGGCTCCTATTTGCTCTCTTATGTAGGAGATAGTAAGAATTTGAAGCTTCTTCCAGGCTATCGGAAACAGGAGTTTTTGAAATATAGAGGTCTTATTGAGTGGGATGAAACGAAAGATTCCTCTAGAGGCCCTGTCGAGCTACCTGAAACCAAGGACTCCTCTGAAGGCCCTATTGAGGTGCCTGAAACTAAGGACTCTTCTGCAACACAATCAGGCTAGAAGATGCCAAAAATTAAGGGTTTCTTGAAACCCATCTTTTCCCAACTCTTTGTTTGGTTTATAACCATTCTGTAAATCTTTGCTTTGCGCAATAATTTAAATATCTATCTTTTCTTCTTTGGGTAACAATTTGTATAGTCCTTGCTAAAGATGATGTATTGCTTGATGTAGTTGTATCTTTAAGCTTGAATTTATGCCAAATTTGTCGATAGAACCATTGAAAGACCTCTAATAAACTGTTGGCTTTGTGTCTTCCACCTCCATGTCTTGTGTGTCTGAAATATTTTGTTCTTGCTTGATAATGTGATTTTTCTATACCTTGGGTTGACCAGATAGATAAAGATCCATATTGTTTAATAAAGTATGGAGCATGGTTGTATAGAATATGCTGCATAGTCAACAAATAAATAAAGTTATTAAAAAACATTATATGAGTTTGACAATGAAGAAACAAACATATACAAACTTCTTACCATATAGTGAGTAAAGTGTTGATCACCCCAAGCTTCTGTCATCGCCTTTTTGAAAAGGTTCAATTGGTTTTTAAAGTCTTTGAGATCATCATCCTTCCATTCAGTCTTATCACAATAAAAAAATACTTTGTCTAGTTTTTCCCAAACTTTAGCTTTTCTATTCCGAGCTTGTCCATTATCAGTGTGATCCTTAACTGCATTATGTAGGGATTTCCACTAATTAAATTTAATAGTTGAGCCACCATTTCTCGAGTTTATCTTGCCAAGTCTCCCATGAAAGCCTAGAAACCTTCTAGCCTTCACTCCACCAATAGATGGTTTTTTTGGGACACAATTACCATCCTTGGACTTTTGAAGATCTGGTTCAATAACAACATTGACACCATGCAAACCAATTGCAGAGAGAACTTTTTCAACCTTTGTTATAGCATCTGTTCTAGTTGATAATGGCTTCAGCTTCCATGCAAATCCTATATAGAGATGAACAAGCTTTTCAATTATCCTGCAAAGTGCATGAAGTGTACAAATATGGGCATTCGCTAAAGGAATGTCCAAGTCTAGTTTAAACTGTGGATCCTTATTGTGCCTAGAGGGAGCTCTATTCCAATTGCTTGAGTTTAACTCTGCAGCTGGTGACATGCAGTATAAGCAAGGAGATCTTGAGTTGGCTCCCTTTGATACATTATACATACATTTGAGTGTCTTTAGGTCACCAGCTATGTGCCACTCAATCCTGTAGTTCCCAAATCCTTCAACAAATAGCTCTTCTTCTGCTTGTTGCCTTTGAATAACATTAGGTATTGATGTTTGATGAAAAACCCAATATAGTATATCAAAATTCTCAGTATCTACCTCAAATGCTCCTAGCCACCAGATGTTATATTCAGATTGAACACTAAGTGATGTTGAGTGATTGCAATGACCTGACAAAAGTGCTCCATTCATCAAGGTGATAGAGATTCTCTCTAATTTTTTACATTTCAGAATCTCACTTTCATCAAGTTTAATCACAAATCTAGCCACTCCCTGTGCCTCTGCTACTGACAAGTCATAAAATTTGATCATTAAGCATTGTAGGGTGGGCAAGTCAAGGAAAATATTGTTAAATTCATTGAATGTAACCTCCTTTTTCTTGCCCTTGAAGCTAGCCTTGATATGAAAAGGCTCACCTAGAATCCCTATCACTTTGTTATTAACTCTTTGTATGATAGTCCTAACCACAAATGGCTTCAGAAGTATGCAATTGTGTACCTGTCCTTGCTTCATATTTGATTATAAAAGCTAGAAAAGTTGCATATAAGCATCTCAACTGATACCAATACTATCTAGTGTCTTCTGTACCAACTCAGAATCCAAAGAATGATCCTTTACAAATGACTCCAAGCATTGTTTCTTTGCCTTTTTAAATTTCTTCTTCTCCAAAATATCCTTTGAAACTACTGAAGGAAGAAGATGATAATAAAACTGAGCTGCTTTTAAAGAATCTCTTTCACTTGCATTTGGTTGTAGAAGAGATCCAAGAAAAATTAACATCACAAATCAATGCAAGTAATTTAAATAAAGCCATATTTAAGATTTTTCAAGTGAAAAAAAATATACCTTGCTGCTTGGATTCTTTTACCACCACAGCCTCCTCCTCCTCGTTTGAGATTCTCAATATTTTTAAGAGCTCTTTGTCGATTTCGAAGGGCTAATAAAGTTTGCTTTCGTTGATAAGCTTTGATACGTTTTTCCAATGAATGAACTTTTTGTTGACAATCCTCTAGCTTCTGCAACAACTCTATATTGTGTTTCATCAAAAGATGATTCTCTAGTCCAAGGATATCATTTTCTGCAACAAGATTAAGTGTATAACCTAAAAATCCATTGTAGCCATCACCAATAAACCTCATTAATGATGAGCTATTATAGAAAGGAGGAGTGCTATTTCTGCTAGGATCTTTGGGATATAGCTTTCCATCTAACCAAAGATCAATATTCTTCTTTCCTTCAAACCTCAGTATATGTTTCATAGACTCTGTAACCGTGATAGATTTTGTTCTCTTTCTTATTGGTTCATACTCACTATCCAACTCAATATGAAGATGATAGAGAGGTCTTTTATGAGAGCTATAGAGATCATTGGATGATTGATCCTGTTGAGTTACAGAGATCATTGGGTGATTGATCCATAGTTAAGAATATGATTAGAAGCAAGAACGAAAACAAAGAAGAGACTACTAAGGAGGAGAAAAAAGGTGAGAGAAATGATGGAGGGAGGCAATCGAGTATCCATCAAAATTCAAATTGAATATTACTTTTCACTTTAATGAGGAGAGGTAAGATCTTCATTATGACAACCTTGCCAACTTTATGGCAACCTAGATTTCTAGGTTTGATGTGACTACGAGAATATCATGACAATGACTTATTAACAAATTTTGATATTTTAACTTACCAAAATATAAACATTTTAAAAATTCTATAAAATGATTTTATTTCTTAAATTGTTTTCTCTCTAGGATCTCTTACAGGGCATTTTCGAGACCTCAAAACTCCCCTAATGACCACTACTACTACAATAAACAAGAAAATAAGAAAAAACAACAACAACTACTACTACTACTAGTACAACAACAACAGATAAGAAAATAAGAAAAAACTACTACTACTACTACAAACAAGAAAAGAAAAAAACTATTACTACTACAACAACAACAAACAAGAAAACTACTATTACTACTACTAGTACTACTACTACAACCATGACTACGATGACTACGACCATGACTACAACTACCACAACAACAACAAACAAGAAAAGAAGAAATTCAACAATAACTACTACTACTATTACTACCACTACCACTACCACCACTACCACTACCGCTACCCCCGCTACCACTACCGCTACCACGACCACGACTACAACTATGACTACGACTACGACTATCCCCGCTACCGCTACCGCTACCACGACCACGACTATGACTACGACTACGACTACGACTACAAACAAGAAAAAAAGAAAAGAAGAAATAAAACAACAACAACAATAACAACAACCTCTCCCTCCCTCTCTCTCTCCCTCCCTCTCCCTCTCTTTCTCTCTTTCCCTATTATGTTTAATGTTTTCTCCCTCTCGCTCTCGTTCCTTCTTTTATTTTCTCTCTTTCTCTCCCTCTCTCATTTCCTCTCTTCCTCTCTCAATACACATGATTTTTAACAAAAACAAGTAAAAGAAAATGAGAAAAAACAAAAGCAAAGCAAGAGGAAACAATGCACTCACCGCAAAGTCCTGAAGATGGATTCGGCGGCTCCTCTTCGCCCTCTGTACACTTCATCCTCTTCTTCATACAAATGGCGGAAGCGGCAGTGAGAAGCTTTCCTTCTTTCTCTTTCTCTCTTTCTCTCCCTCTCCCTCTCAAATGCAAGATGGAGTTCACTCTCCCTTTCGCTCTCTCTTTCATTCGTTCACACAAAATAACGTGCTCGAGTTTCGGCCCATGTTTTTTCGTCTGAGTACCGTCGCTATTTGTGTCACAAATGTGATGCAAATAGCAATGCCGCTAATTTGCATCGGAAAGCGCCGTCGTTATGCCTTTGCATCCTTGTAGTGCAAGAGAGGATCTAACCAATCAAGTTGAGGGCAAAGCCTTAACAACCAAATCCACTCAAGTTGTTTGTCATTTTTTGCTTGAAGAAGTATTTTGTAGATATGGTTGTGTGGGTAAAGTGACTATAGATAGAGGAGAGTTGGATGTTGATGAGGCATGCAACTTCTTTGCTCAATTAGGTATTAAATTGGCTTTAACATCAGGCTACAACCTTGAAGGCAATGGAAAAAGTGAGAGAGGGCACCAACCTATTCTCAAAGCTCTACCAAATTCTTGGAGAGAAAAGATCAAAGAATGGCCTAAAATGCTACCTTTTGCATTATGGGCTGACCAGACTACTCACAAAACAGTGACTGGTTATATGCCAGCTGAACTTATGCACAGACAATAACCAATTATGCCAATTGAAGAATATTTTCTCAAATGGAGTCTTCTACCTTGGGAGGAAAGCACCAGTAGAGAAGAGTTGCTGACTTTGCACATATGGCAGCTAGAAGGAAGGTCCGAAGATGTTCAAGCAGCTATTGAGAAGCTAAAGATAGTAAGACTAAAGAACAAAAGAAGATTTGATAAGCGACATCGACTTCGGCCAAGAGCAATTCAAGAAAATGACTGGGTGCTTGTCTATGACAATAGCCTAGACAATCAATATAGTGCTTCTAGGAAGATGGTAAAGCATTGGTAATTTGGCCCATATATAGTAAAGGTCGTTCATGACAATCCCACATATTCATTGGCTGAATTGGATGGAACAAGCATGAAGATACCCATAGCTGGAAAAAGAATTAAGCTCTTTAAAGGAAGAGAAAGTTCAACATATGAGCTAGAAGACTTGAATATAATTCAAGAGCATGAAGACAAAGAGAAAGAAGAAGAGGCAGAAGATGAAGACATTGACATGGTAGAAGATACTTCTTCTAACATTGCAAATCCGTAAGACTTTGGCACATGCTAGAGGATGTGCACGTTAGAAGGGGGTGGATGTCATGCCGCTATATGCACACTATGTAAAAATCTAGAGTATGGCTTCCTTTTAGATTTAGAGAGCCAATTCCACTTTAGGCATTAGTGTTAGTGTCCATGGTTCAAAATATTAGATTTTTTTGGACAAGTGTTTAGTCAATTTTTTATATTCTAGATATTATCTCTTGTAAAAATCCATAAAAATATAGACAACTTTTAGATTAGGATGACATGTAAAAGAAAGCATGTAGCTTTCAGTCAATTTGAGAGGATTTTATGTAAAAAAAGAGATTGACGAAGTCGTGCGACACGCGATCGTTGTTTTCACGCAGTGAACACCACTCTGAAGTGGGAGATGAAAAATGAGTTATCTGGTTGAATTTTGGCCAGGTGCCCTAGTATTTAACCCCCCTTTCAGAGCTAATGGAGGCATCAGATTGGCAATCTGAGCAGCATAGAGGAAGGTATTATTTTGTACACGTTTTTATCTATTAGAGTTATATTTTCTCATAATGCTGAAAGAAACTGACAGGCTTCAACTTTGTTAGTATTCTTCTTTATTTTCTATTTCTTTTTTAGAGTATTCTTTTATGTCTTCAATTTCTTCGAACCCCTTCTCTTCCGTCTACTCCTCTCCCTGAATCTACACCCTGTTGTCTCTTATCTTCAAGAACTTGGCTTGAAACCTTCAACCCTTCTCTTATCTCTACCATCTCCAGAGTAAAAGCTCTTGAACCCCCATGCATTCTTTTCTTGTCAAACCCCTGTGGTGACCTTTAGCCCTATGCGTTGCGACAACGCCATATCATGATCCCCACATACGAAGTGAGGAGGCATTGTTTGTGAGGTCGGGTGCACACTTTGGTGCCGTATCATGCTTTTACTCATGTTTGAACCAAAGGATGTTGCATGCTCCCAAGAGCAAGTCATTGGTTGTCCTAGCTTCTTCCCTGAAATTCCCACTGCTTCCTCCCCTTGTTCAACAGCAAGTATGGACATACCTAGGAAGTCTCCAGTCAAAGGCAAGTTACCATTGATGGTTTGTGGCTTGTCTCAGATCACAGAGGTTTCTCCATCAAAAAAGCTCCTAGACTTTCTTCTTTAGAATGGCATGGACTTATCTTATTGCAAAATTTTAAAGGATATTTTCAACCCTGACTTGGATATTGACCATGTCTTGAACTCATGCAATAAGTTTTTTCTAGAGGAGTTTGCTGAGTTTGAAGGTCTCATATCTTCGGTGGTTGAAAACGATGCAAATGAATATGCTTACATACCTATTAGAAGCTTGCCTTTAGAGAAGGCTTTGTTTTCAAGAAAGTGTATATCTCATTCTCTTGATAGGTTTTGTACCTCATATTTGTTTTGTTCTGCTCATTCTAGGAAATGCAGGCTTATGCCGAAACCAACTGTATTCATTGCATATACTCTTATTTAATATCATGTTAAATCTGATGAACAACAATTAGAGGGTCCAAAATGTTCCAGCTTCTGCCTTTTGGACGAGATAGCAAATGACAAGGATGCAGAGGAATGCTTGGACCTTGAGCAAGAAGCATATATTGTTGTTTTCCTGTATGGTTTTCTAAAAAGCATCTAACTTTTGAGCCTCCCATTGAGACATCAGCCAAGACATCTCTTGTTTTCCTTGAAAGTGTTGGATCTTTTCTTAAGTGAACTTGATCTCCTTGAAAACCCATTTAATGCATCACATTTTTCAATATACTCATCCGATAAAGATAGGGGCTTAATTGAGTATACATAGTCGAGATGCAACCTGAGAAGTTTATCAATAATTCTAATCTCTACATGCAAAGTATATACATGAATATTTGTAAGAGGAATTGAAAGAATGGAATCCCATATATCTTCCTTATTTTTATTTTTACTCAAATCTATAGAGTCTCTAGTTGGGGCTCTTCTTACAGGGCGCAAGTTGCTCCAATCTTTAGACCCAACACTTTCCATGCAATAAATACAATGATATTTTACATTTTCCCTATTACATATTCCAAGCATACATTTGTTAGAGACATATTTCTTTGCAAGATTCAATCTTCTTTTCTTTACTTTCATACACAAGCTAGTTATATTTTTCAATGGTCTCTTTCTCTCTCTGAATCCTATTGGAGTTTTCTTTAAGTGTGTTGACTTGTCTTGTAATGACTTATTAGCATTTTTCGGAATATCAATCTTATTTGTAAACTCAGAAATGCATGTCTGTGCAATAAATAATGATTTTTTCATTTCATTCATTTGAGCTATGTATATGCAAATGATGTAGAGTATAACATTTTACAATAGCCAAGCATTCCATTATAACATTTCCCAACATATCTCACATAGGCATGAATATTTAAAAAATTAGGAGGTATACCAATTGAAGGATCCTTGAGATAAATATTTCCATCTATCCACAACTTTATATGTTTCTTTCCTTGAGTTTGCAATCTGTTAGCCTCCATCTCATCTTAGTACTTGATGATGTATTCTTCTCCAAGATGAATAAATTAGATCTAGTTGGATGGTAAGTTTGTACTTGCATGTGCTCGCATCTGCATTACTTGCAAAGATATTGCTAAACATTCTAGCAGATCAATGACAAATGAATCTCATAATGATAAGAAAGTGAACACAAAGAAAATAATGACGAAAGAAAATGAAAAAAGAGGATGTGAAAAAAAAAACAAAGGATCAAACAAACACGATATAAGTAAACATTCCAATTACAAATTCTCCCAAGTTCCAAGACAAAAACGGCCAAAAAGGTGATCCTAACATAAATTAAAGATGAGGAACAATTAATGGCTGACCTCTTTAATGAATTCAATATTCTCTCATTAATCTGAGCAACCAAATTCAATGGTCATTCTTCTAAAATCTCAACTAATTAGCAACTTAATCATTTTCTTACAAGTGCCTTTTTTAAAATGTTTCTTGCCCTAATGATCATATGAGTACTCTTAATCTCAAGCTCCTCCTTATGCAATTATATATATATATATTACAACATGTCAAAATTCTCCATCAAGTATATTAAGGTACTAAATTATTTTTCAAATTATTATTTAATGCTAATTGATCATTAGTTTGCTAGCACACTATAATGATTATTGATTTAATAATGCTTACAAATCTAATAGCAAAGCACATACGATTTTATTTGAATGACCCTTCAATCATTTCTTATAAGACATATGTGTAGAACATGTGTAGGTATAATTGATTGATCCAACATTCACCAATTTTAGATGTTTTCAATCTTTAGTAATACTGACAATCAACAAATCTCTCTTAAGTTCTTTTTGATATGATTGTAGTTTTGCAAATCCTAAAATGGTAATTATGAGTCTATCTTATAAGTATAGTTGTTTATGATATAAAGTTCTCTTAAAAGGCATAGGTTTCACCTCGTAATATTATCTAATAAAGATCTCATCTTGTCCTAGGATTATTAAAACCTTATAAAGCATTATTGGAATTTTTAAATATATGCTTAATACTATATGCATTAACATAAGCTTTAATATACCATGCATATAAAACTAATGTATAACCCTTGGTATGTAGGAAGGAGAGAGAGAGAGAGAGAGAGAGAGAGAGAGAGAGAGAGAGAGAGAGAGAGAGAGAGAGAGAGAGAGAGAGAGAGAGCACAAGCTTGAAGAGAGTTGTGCAAAGATGAAAGCATGCAACTCCAGTTATTTTGCTTGTAAGATAAGCTTTGGGCGTGGGGGGTAACTCATAAATATGTGTGTTCAATATAAATTATTTATATATATTTAAATACTTTTTTACATATAAAAATACAAAAAGAACATAATATAAATTGCTCGTGTATAAATCAAGTAGAAAAGTAGTTTGTTTTATTTAAGGAAGATTCACAAATAAAGATATTTACAAATACACATGGAACACAATTGATATAGGAGTATACATATACTGAACCCACCATATAAGTGCCAAATTATTTCTATCAAGCCCAAAAAAGGAAAAACTCCACAAGGGCAATGCTCTCGCACATGAGAACACTCGTGTGCCTTGTTTTTTAAGCCCTAACCCTCACACAGGTGAATGGTGGTCAAATCCCAACCCTCCATTACATTATCGATCAAAGAGAATGAGGAAGCACGATCCTAGGTCTCCAGTTGAACGAAAAGTTGTATTGCCAAAACAAGTGAGCTGCTGTGAAGTTCTTGATATTGTTCAGGCAGTTTCAGCTTGCATAACAGAAAACATTTTTGGTGTTGGACTTCTATCCCTGTAATACAAGTTCAGGCAGAGTATGCTGGACCTGTTATTTACAACTGTGAATATAAACATTTCTGCTGGTGTTGGACTTGTGAATATGGACAGTGTGAGACAATATACTGGAAACTTAATCGTCAATCCTAATGCTGCCAAAGCATAGGCACGTTTAAAAGGCGATCAAATGATGTTTCCTTTTAGTTGAGGATACCATCGAATTATCTCATCCACCTTAATGTGCACTCTCGATGTCTGTTACGGAGGAAGACCCGGATGGACAGATTTGTTCGAAAACAGGCAATCGTTTAGAACGTGCAGGGGGTGTAATGCGTTCCCCATCGGTTGCATCTTTTGAAGCACTGCTCGGGTAAAGCTGCAGGATTCGCACAGGGCTGGACGCTTTCTGTACTTCTGGTAAAGAAGGAGACGCAGCTGACCTAAGAGCTGTAGAACGGACATGTATGTTCCGACAACGATCACCATATATGCACTCCCCCGTCCTGGCAAAAGATTTACAAATCTGCAGAGGTCGTGCAAGACATATGATCTTCAGCCATAGAAATTGGCTTCCATAAAAATTTGAAAGACATACATGCTGTTCAAACATCCATTTACCTGCGGAACATCGTGTCGGTGCCTCATGTTACGCCGGCGTCGCAGCTCTTCCTTCCCTTGTGGAACCTATGCAATCAAAACTGTGATTCTCCCTACAGGAAAATGCCTGATACGGGACCGTATGACTAATACCATGAAGCTCCAACCTCTGATTATGAAATGCACCACGAGCTTACAATATGAAGAACCAAGCTAAACGACTTGAGGAAGACTTGACACAGTTTCCTCCAGTTTCACAATCAAATTTCATTTTTTTCATATCAAATTTTTGAGTTCATTAATCAAGGAAGCATGCACTATTTTTGGAAAGCTTACTGCTTCAGCAACGTTTTCCTTCGAGCCATGGATTTAAAATATCCTGCTTTCGTAAAAATTTCAGATACAAAGTGAAAAATGTAACGACGAATACCTCGCACGCAGCAGCAGCGTAGTGAAAGCTGCATGGATGTCCTGCCTCCTCACATGCACCAGTACAGAATACACTCTTGCGAAGTGGAGGTGGTGTATAGTAAGAGCTAGGGCTAAATTCAGGATCGCTTTTCGAACGAGGATCTTGATCACTACTGACAAGGAAGCCGTCCATGATGAGCACGTCTTCTTCAAGAAAGCTCTCCTGCGAGGGAATATTGAGCCGTTTCGCAACAGGCTTAATGTCTGGCCTTCTGAAGCCTGACGTGGCATGAGACGGAGAGGAGAGAGGGCTGCCAGTAAGGCTGGTCAAAGTGGACGACGGAGAAGGAGACGAGGAGGAGCACGAAGAAAAATGAGAAGGTGCTATTTCTGTGCAGGAACTGGCAGAAAGAGGGGAAATAAGCTGAGGAGAAAGGAGGGAGAATCGGTGATGGAGAAGGGGGTAAAGGTCGGCAGTAGGATCACTGTTACAGATTACTGTAGGACTGTTCTGCGAGTGATAATGGCAGCCGTTTGGCGATTCAGACAGTGCGGGTGATGGCGGTGGCGATCTTGGAGAGAGATTAAGGTAAGGCGGCAACAAGGGGGAGGAAGGCTGCAGGAGAGAGGGATTTATGAACTGGCCGCGGAAACGGGGGGCTGGTGGTGGAGTTTGGAGCTGTGCAGGAGAAGGAAGAAGAGGAGGGAGCCCGCGCTCCGGCTGTAGGACCAGAAGCTGCTGCGGCTGCTGCTTGCAGACAGGCACCATATCCAGAAATCCCTCAAGCTCGAGGTCTTGTCTGGTGTTGCGGGAGGCCATAATGCCTGTGAAAGAGAGAGAAAGAGGAGTAGGGTGACCATGAATGGCCCATTAGTAGTTCAAATTTTCGAACGTGTGAGCCAGCCTTAAACTACGCTTTATATGTGCGTCCCATGCTGCAGGTAAAGCTGCCTGGTAAGATATAAGTGGATACTAACCTATACTTCCATTTTCAAAGGTAATATTAAAATAGCATTAAAAGAATTTCTTTTAAAGCAAGTTGAACAAACCACTACTATATAATCTATACCAAGCACATCATAAATGGTGAGTTGCAGTAGGAGCTTCTTAGCATTTTCCCTTTGATGATGTAAATATTTCTTCTTATTTCGATATACATTTTCACCTTACTAAACAATATTTTCCCTTAGAGCTTTAGACAACCAACCAAAGAAAGGAAATAAACTAATAAAGCTTACCTAGACACTATGTTAAACTTCCACCCACAATCCCACACAAACTACCTCCCATTAGATAACATAAAAGACGTCTACAAACTAAGCCATTTTCTCATCGTCCAAACATATTTGCAAAATCCTAGCAATAGTCTAGATAGATTATCTTGCTTGAGTCCATGATTAAAAGAACGAGTAGCTCTAATGTTTGTAAAGATCTAGATAAAGGAAACACATTCCTCCAAAATTCGACACTTGAAAATAGCATGAGAGATGGACTTTGATGCACATTATGACACATAATTGCTTGAGAACTTCTTAATGGCAAGCAAGGCTCCCCATTAATAAATTAACAACAAGTAGTCCCTATAAAAGGCCATCAACTTATTTGGCATGAATGCTTTCCAAAGAACATGATCATCATTTGGCCACCATTTCTATTCTCTTTTAAACTTCCATTTAACTTCTAGCTACAATGAGAACCATTAAAGAAGAATAATCTATAGGCAATATGTATCAAATTGTAAATTCTTGTTAATCTTCTCTTAATATTCCAAATGAGGGAATTTACCTATGAACTAGCATACTTCTTGGAGCTTTAAATCCAAATTTTGAGTAGACCATTTCCATTTCAAAGTAGGGGGACTAGGGAAGATTCTTTACCAAGTTGTTAATTCAAATATTAGTGAACTTGGTGAGAGGTCTCTAAGGAGACCATTTACATTTCATAAAAGGAATATAATATTGAAATAAGCAACTTGAATTGCCTTGTATTATCATAAACTAGAGAGCATTTAAAAGAAAAACAATTTCCATAAATCCAAGGGAATCGATGCCACAAACCCTCGCATTAGCTTGTTTGATCAAAGAACTAAATGGTTTTGTCTAAAATTGAGAGTGTTTCATTTCAGCCAATAATGAAAATCTCTTGGCCAACATATGGATGTGTAAGCTTATAAAGCTCACTATATGGACTATAGATAGCACAAAATGACCCATTCTAAAATTACAAATATGCGAATCTTTTGGATTAAACCTTTATACAAACATCCAAATATATTTGCGACCTAATATAGTGAGTTAGCACGTGAATATCACAATCTCCATACCATTACATGTATTTGTGGATGTCTTTTATGATAAGGAAGTTTGAAAAAAATCATTCATATTCATATGCAAATTGTTGAGATTTGCAATCACATCCATGCTGCCTCTTTGTAAGAGCAAATGGACTGAGGACATGCAGGCTGCAGGAATCCCATAGGCATAAAGGGAAAGACTTGTCATCTACCCAACTCTATTTAACATTGTACTTGCTTGTCATTTTCATATGAGATGAATGCAATGTCATTGTCAGTTTGTACTTCAATATAGTGTACTTGCTGCTTGTTCTCTGTTCTTGAGTCAAGCCCCTTGGTCTTTGTCATGTCAGTGTCTACATGAATCTAGTCTATGTCTATGAGCCACCATAGCTGCCATGCTCTAGATCTTGTGTTTTCACATAGTATCAGAGCGCAGCTGAGCATGTCTTAGCATGTCTCAGGTCCTCTCTCTACTCTCTTAGCTCTCCTCCATCATTGCCTAGCTCAAGGCTAACAATGACCTCATTTCTCAATTCTATCTTCATCAACCTTCCATGACAACCATAGCCACACAGTACCTACCTCTAATGGATATCTCAAATCTCTTGATATAGGCCTTAACTTCACACAGTTTCTTCTAAGGGGTTGCTCTACACATCTAGCCACTTCATCTCAGCACCTCAATCCCTAACTTTGGTGACTTATAGCTTCAGCATTTTGTAATTTGTCAACTGATGTTCAAATCTACGTGTGTTCCTATCGTACAACTGGTAGCTCCTATGTGTAGTGCAATCTTGATGATTTGCATAGGGCATTTGGAGCCCATGGAGTAAGCTTACTCCTCACAAAGAATCTCCATGTAATACTTCGTGTACGTGCTAGAATAGCCGAAAATACAATTGGGCTTGCTAAACCCTAAAAGACTCCATAGCCATTCTCAAATCCAAGCTCATCCTTTACTTCATTTTCTCTCTCCTGACACTTAAGTCAGTCCATTGCCACTCTAATGTGACTGAATACTGAATCTCCAGCACATACTCTCACATCAAATCATGGACAAGGGAAGTTCTTGGCAGATTTGAAAGCATTTCAAGAAGATTCAAGTATAGTGTCTTTTGATACTTATCCAGTGACTCTTGTCAGTTGTGTCAACTTTGACTTGCATAAGATTTGAGATTTTTTGGGCTACTCCAGCATCAAATCAAGGAGGGGAATACAACATTGAATGTCCTTGAAATTCTTGAAGACCTATTGAATATTTTCCAAGCATTTGGCTCCACAAGTATCCCTTGATACTAGTCACTTAGTGCTTTTTAGGCACTTGTGTTTGTTAGCACACTCAAGATCATTTCTTCTTCTACTTAAATTTGAGAATTTTGGAGTTGATTTGTTGCTGTTCCTGCAACTTCAACATGGGCAAGGACTCTTTGATAGTTTGCTTTAAGGGGGTCAAGTTTCACACATGGAAAACCTGCATCAAGCTTATCCTAATCCAAGCTCATCCTTTACTTCATTTTCTCTCTCATGACACTTAAGTCAATCCACTGCCACTCTGATGTGACTGAATACTGAAGCTCCAGCACATACTCTCACATCAAATCATTGACAAGGGAAGTTCTTGGCAGATTTGAAAGCATTTCAAGAAGATTCAAGTATAGTGTCTTTTGACACTTATCCAGTGACTCTTGTCACTTGTGTCAACTTTGGCTTGCATAAGATTTGAGATTTTTTGGGCTACTCCAGCATCAAATCAAGGAGGTGAATACAACATTGAAGATCCTTGAAGTTCTTGAAGACCTATTGAATATTTTCCAAGCATTTGGCTCCACAAGTATCCCTTGATACTAGTCGCTTAGTGCTTTTTAGGCACCTGTGTTTGTTAGCACACTCAAGATCATTTCTTCTTCTACTTAAATTTGAGAATTTTGGAGTTGATTTGTTGCTGTTCTTGCAACTTCAACATGGGTAAGGACTCTTTGATAGTTTGCTTTAAGGGGGTCAAGTTTCACACCTGGCAAACCTACATCAAGCTTATCCTAATCCAACCTCATCCTTACTTCATTTTCTCTCTCATGACACTTAAGTTAGTCCACTGCCACTCTGATGTGACTGAATACTAAAGCTCCAGCACATACTCTCACATCAAATCATTGACAAGGGAAGTTCTGGTAGATTTGAAAGCATTTCAAGAAGATTCAAGTATAGTGTCTTTTGATACTTATCCAGTGACTCTTGTCAGTTGTGTCAACTTTGGCTTGCATAAGATTTGAGATTTTTTGGGCTACTCTAGCATCAAATCAAGGAGGGGAATACAACATTGAATGTCCTTGAAGTTCTTGAAGACCTATTGAATATTTTCCAAGCATTTGGCTCCACAAGTATCCCTTGATACTAGTCACTTAGTGCTTTTTAGGCACTTGTGTTTGTTAGCACACTCAAGATCATTTCTTCTGCTACTTAAATTTGAGAATTTTGGAGTTGATTTGTTGCTGTTCCTGCAACTTCAACATGGGCAAGGACTCTTTGATAGTTTGCTTTAAGGGGGTCAAGTTTCACACATGGAAAACCTGCATCAAGCTTATCCTAATCCAAGCTCATCCTTTACTTCATTTTCTCTCTCCTGACACTTAAGTCAATCCACTGCCACTCTGATGTGACTGAATACTGAAGCTCCAGCACATACTCTCACATCAAATCATTGACAAGGGAAGTTCTGGTAGATTTGAAAGCATTTTAAGAAGATTCAAGTACAGTGTCTTTTGACACTTATCTAGTGACTCTTGTCACTTGTGTCAACTTTGGCTTGCATAAGATTTGAGATTTTTTGGGCTACTCTAGCATCAAATCAAGGAGGTGAATACAACATTGAAGATTCTTGAAGTTCTTGAAGACCTATTGAATATTTTCCAAGCATTTGGCTCCACAAGTATCCCTTGATACTAGTCACTTAGTGCTTTTTAGGCACTTGTGTTTGTTAGCACACTCAAGATCATTTCTTCTTCTACTTAAATTTGAGAAATTTGGAGTTGATTTGTTGCTATTCTTGCAACTTCAACATGGGTAAGGACTCTTTGATAGTTTGCTTTAAGGGGGTCAAGTTTCACACATGGCAAACCCGCATTAAGCTTATCCTAATCCAAGCTCATCCTTTACTTCATTTTCTCTCTCATGACACTTAAGTCAGTCCACTGCCACTGTGATGTGACTGAATACTGAAGCTCCAGCACATACTCTCACAACAAATCATTGACAAGGGAAGTTCTTGGCAGATTTGAAAGCATTTCAAGAAGATTCAAGTATAGTGTCTTTTGACACTTATCCAGTGACTCTTGTCACTTGTGTCAACTTTGGCTTGCATAAGATTTGAGATTTTTTGGGCTACTCCAGCATCAAATCAAGGAGGTGAATACAACATTGAAGATCCTTGAAGTTCTTGAAGACCTATTGAATATTTTCCAAGCATTTGGCTCCACAAGTATCCCTTGATACTAGTCGCTTAGTGCTTTTTAGGCACCTGTGTTTGTTAGCACACTCAAGATCATTTCTTCTTCTACTTAAATTTGAGAATTTTGGAGTTGATTTGTTGCTGTTCTTGCAACTTCAACATGGGTAAGGACTCTTTGATAGTTTGCTTTAAGGGGGTCAAGTTTCACACCTGGCAAACCTACATCAAGCTTATCCTAATCCAACCTCATCCTTCATTTTCTCTCTCCTGACACTTAAGTTAGTCCACATCCACTCTGATGTGACTGAATACTAAAGCTCCAGCACATACTCTCACATCAAATCATTGACAAGGGAAGTTCTGGTAGATTTGAAAGCATTTCAAGAAGATTCAAGTATAGTGTCTTTTGATACTTATCCAGTGACTCTTGTCAGTTGTGTCAACTTTGGCTTGCATAAGATTTGAGATTTTTTGGGCTACTCTAGCATCAAATCAAGGAGGGGAATACAACATTGAATGTCCTTGAAGTTCTTGAAGAACTATTGAATATTTTCCAAGCATTTGGCTCCACAAGTATCCCTTGATACTAGTCACTTAGTGCTTTTTAGGCACTTGTGTTTGTTAGCACACTCAAGATCATTTCTTCTGCTACTTAAATTTGAGAATTTTGGAGTTGATTTGTTGCCGTTCCTGCAACTTCAACATGGGCAAGGACTCTTTGATAGTTTGCTTTAAGGGGGTCAAGTTTCACACATGGAAAACCTGCATCAAGCTTATCCTAATCCAAGCTCATCCTTTACTTCATTTTCTCTCTCCTGACACTTAAGTCAATCCACTGCCACTCTGATGTGACTGAATACTGAAGCTCCAGCACATACTCTCACATCAAATCATTGACAAGGGAAGTTCTGGCAGATTTGAAAGCATTTTAAGAAGATTCAAGTATAGTGTCTTTTGACACTTATCTAGTGACTCTTGTCACTTGTGTCAACTTTGGCTTGCATAAGATTTGAGATTTCTTGGGCTACTCTAGCATCAAATCAAGGAGGTGAATACAACATTGAAGATTCTTGAAGTTCTTGAAGACCTATTGAATATTTTCCAAGCATTTGGCTCCACAAATATCCCTTGACACTAGTCACTTAGTGCTTTTTAGGCACTTGTGTTTGTTAGCACACTCAAGATCATTTCTTCTTCTACTTAAATTTGAGAAATTTGGAGTTGATTTGTTGCTATTCTTGCAACTTCAACATGGGTAAGGACTCTTTGATAGTTTGCTTTAAGGGGGTCAAGTTTCACACATGGCAAACCCGCATTAAGCTTATCCTAATCCAAGCTCATCCTTTACTTCATTTTCTCTCTCATGACACTTAAGTCAGTCCACTGCCACTGTGATGTGACTGAATACTGAAGCTCCAGCACATACTCTCACATCAAATCATTGACAAGGGAAGTTCTTGGCAGATTTGAAAGCATTTCAAGAAGATTCAATTATAGTGTCTTTTGACACTTATCCAGTGACTCTTGTCACTTGTGTCAACTTTGGCTTGCATAAGATTTGAGATTTTTTGGGCTACTCCAGCATCAAATCAAGGAGGTGAATACAACATTGAAGATCCTTGAAGTTCTTGAAGACCTATTGAATATTTTCCAAGCATTTGGCTCCACAAGTATCCCTTGATACTAGTCGCTTAGTGCTTTTTAGGCACCTGTGTTTGTTAGCACACTCAAGATCATTTCTTCTTCTACTTAAATTTGAGAATTTTGGAGTTGATTTGTTGCTGTTCTTGCAACTTCAACATGGGTAAGGACTCTTTGATAGTTTGCTTTAAGGGGGTCAAGTTTCACACCTGGCAAACCTACATCAAGCTTATCCTAATCCAACCTCATCCTTACTTCATTTTCTCTCTCATGACACTTAAGTTAGTCCACTGCCACTCTGATGTGACTGAATACTAAAGCTCCAGCACATACTCTCACATCAAATCATTGACAAGGGAAGTTCTGGTAGATTTGAAAGCATTTCAAGAAGATTCAAGTATAGTGTCTTTTGATACTTATCCAGTGACTCTTGTCAGTTGTGTCAACTTTGGCTTGCATAAGATTTGAGATTTTTTGGGCTACTCTAGCATCAAATCAAGGAGGGGAATACAACATTGAATGTCCTTGAAGTTCTTGAAGACCTATTGAATATTTTCCAAGCATTTGGCTCCACAAGTATCCCTTGATACTAGTCACTTAGTGCTTTTTAGGCACTTGTGTTTGTTAGCACACTCAAGATCATTTCTTCAGCTACTTAGATTTGAGAATTTTGGAGTTGATTTGTTGCTGTTCCTGCAACTTCAACATGGGCAAGGACTCTTTGATAGTTTGCTTTAAGGGGGTCAAGTTTCACACATGGAAAACCTGCATCAAGCTTATCCTAATCCAAGCTCATCCTTTACTTCATTTTCTCTCTCCTGACACTTAAGTCATTCCACTGCCACTCTGATGTGACTGAATACTGAAGCTCTAGCACATACTCTCACATCAAATCATTGACAAGGGAAGTTCTGGCAGATTTGAAAGCATTTTAAGAAGATTCAAGTATAGTGTCTTTTGACACTTATCTAGTGACTCTTGTCACTTGTGTCAACTTTGGCTTGCATAAGATTTGAGATTTTTTGGGCTACTCTAGCATCAAATCAAGGAGGTGAATACAACATTGAAGATTCTTGAAGTTCTTGAAGACCTATTGAATATTTTCCAAGCATTTGGCTCCACAAGTATCCCTTGATACTAGTCACTTAGTGCTTTTTAGGCACTTGTGTTTGTTAGCACACTCAAGATCATTTCTTCTTCTACTTAAATTTGAGAAATTTGGAGTTGATTTGTTGCTATTCTTGCAACTTCAACATGGGTAAGGACTCTTTGATAGTTTGCTTTAAGGGGGTCAAGTTTCACACATGGCAAACCCGCATTAAGCTTATCCTAATCCAAGCTCATCCTTTACTTCATTTTCTCTCTCATGACACTTAAGTCAATCCACTGCCACTCTGATGTGACTGAATACTGAAGCTCCAGCACATACTCTCACATCAAATCATTGACAAGGGAAGTTCTTGGCAGATTTGAAAGCATTTCAAGAAGATTCAAGTATAGTGTCTTTTGACACTTATCCAGTGACTCTTGTCACTTGTGTCAACTTTGGCTTGCATAAGATTTGAGATTTTTTGGGCTACTCCAGCATCAAATCAAGGAGGTGAATACAACATTGAAGATCCTTGAAGTTCTTGAAGACCTATTGAATATTTTCCAAGCATTTGGCTCCACAAGTATCCCTTGATACTAGTCACTTAGTGCTTTTTAGGCACTTGTGTTTGTTAGCACACTCAAGATCATTTCTTCTGCTACTTAAATTTGAGAATTTTGGATTTGATTTGTTGTTGTTCCTGCAACTTCAACATGGGCAAGGACTCTTTGATAGTTTGCTTTAAGGGGGTCAAGTTTCACACCTGGCAGACCCGCATCAAGCTTATCCTAATCCAAGCTCATCCTTACTTCATTTTCTCTCTCATGACACTTAAGTTAGTCCACTACCACTCTGATGTGACTGAATACTGAAGCTCCAACACATACTCTCACATCAAATCATTGACAAGGGAAGTTCTTAGCAGATTTGAAAGCATTTCAAGAAGATTCAAGTATAGTGTCTTTTGACACTTATCGAGTGACTCTTGTCACTTGTGTCAACTTTGGATTGCATACGATTTGAGATTTTTTGGGCTACTCTAGCATCAAATCAAGGAGGGGAATACAACATTGAATATCCTTGAAGTTCTTGAAGACCTATTGAATATTTTCCAAGCATTTGGCTCCACAAGTATCCCTTGATACTAGTCACTTAGTGCTTTTTAGGCACTTGTGTTTGTTAGCACACTCAAGATAATTTCTTGTGCTACTAAAATTTTAGAATTTTGGAGTTGATTTGTTGCTGTTCCTACAACTTCAACATGGGCAAGGATTCTTTGATAGTTTGCTTTAAGGGGCCAAGTTTCACACCATGCAGACTCGCATCAAGCTTATCCTAATGAAGAAGGGTCTCTAGGCCATCACAGGTGGCAAAGAAAAGAAGCCTTGTGAGACGGATCTTGCAATCACTTGGCAAAAATTTGATGATAAGGCTTAGGCCATTATCAAACTGGGGCTAGAGGACAGCTACATCCACCATGTGGATAACTGTGTGACCTCACATGATACATGGAAGAGACTGGACACCTTGTTTGGTGCACAGTCTAAGTCATCAAAGTATGTTCTCTTGATTGAATTTTTCAGGCTTGACATGAAGTCTGGCACACCACTTGCCACACATCTAAATTACATGGAAGGACTTCTAACCCAGCTTGCAGGAATCAACATAAAAATGGAAGAAGATGTTTGTATTGGTGTTCTGCTTAAAAGTTTGCCTTGTGAATATAATAATGTATCAACAACCTTAATTAATATGCCAAACCCTAAGCTTGTTGATCTCCAAGCATCACTATTAGAAGAGGAAAAGAAGCTGAAAACTAAGGAGGAACCAAGTACCTCGAGATGAACAAGTGTTATATGTTGGCAATAGGTACAAAGGCAAGAAGGACCAACTTTTTTGGGACCGGACACATCGAGATGTTCTACCATGCCAAGAAAAGGTCCCAGAAGGCCTACCTTGCTATAGTTAAAGAAGAAGAAAACCATGGACCAAAGGAAGAAGAATAAGAAGAAGACCACCAAGAGAAGGACAAGCCTCATCAGTCCTTCTACACCTACTCTGATAGATTGTTTTAGCCTTGTAATGTCTAAAGCCCAAATACTTCTATCATAAGCTTGTAAACTCCTAATGTAGCCTTGTACTACAGCCTCTGTATACTTTGTGAGGCCCCTGTTACAACCTCTGGATGTCCACCATGTTTGTGGTATCTACACTTAGCCTTTTCTGCAACAGCCTCTAGTGTTTTGCCATGTTTATGGTGTGCCCACGCTTTGTAGGTGTTGCTTTCACTAAAGCCTCTACATGCTTTGTACTTTCGGTTGTGATTGAGGAGGGGCGTTGAGATTTGCAATCACACCCATGCTACCTCTTTGTAAGAGCAGATGGACTGAGGACATGCAGGGTTGTAGGAATCCCATATGCATAGAGGGAAAGACTACTATCACCTACCCAACTCTATTTAACATTGTATTTTCTTGTCATTTTCTTATGAGATGAATGTAATGTCATTGTCAATTTGTACGTCAGTATAGTGTACTTGCTGCTTGTTCTTTGTTCTTGAGTCAAGTCTCTTGGTCTTTGTCATGCCAGAGTCTACACGAGTCTAGTCTATGTCTATGAGCCACCATAGCTACCATGCTCTAGATCCTATGTTTTCACACAAATTAGAGAAATACATGGATTTCTTAGGTCCAACCTAGGATACAAAATAAATTTGTGGAATTACATCAAATGTGTAATGGAGATCCATCAAGTTTACACAAAAATAAACTTTAGATAACTCAAAAGAAACATATATTAAAGGGTTCTTTACATTCCATTATATGTTATAATGAGATATTGCATAAGATCCAAATTGTAGTTCCTATACCAAGAATACACATCTAGAAGTAATGTTCTCTCTTGTATTAAAATTGTGATAAAAGAGAGTTTATTTTTTGGACACATTGTCTCGTTGATCAAATGGTAGATTTACAAGAATTAAGATGCAAAAGTAAATAAAACTATATCAAACCATCTGCTTACAATGAAAAACATGCAAAAATTTTGAAGTATTAATATTTAACCAAACCTTAAAATATATATTACATGGTTGTTGACCTCCTTATGAAGGTCTATGAGTACTAAAATATCTTCCTTACTAAAGTAAACATCACTCTACTCTTGCTCATGTAGCCTTCTCAAAGGTAGAACCATATCAAAAGATAGGCCTAATAATTTAGGGCCTCATATTTCTCATTGTGCATACTAGTGGGCCTCTCTTAGAGATTCTATCTCTCTCTGTATGTGTGTGTGTGTGTGTGTGTGTGTGTGTGTGTGTGTGTGTGTGTGTGTGTGTGTGTGTGTGTGTGTGTCATCTCATGTTGTTCTTCACTTGTCTGCTATAAATTGTAGAAATTATATGGCACAACGGATAGAATCTGAGCAAGGAGTAGAGAGCACACAGCAAATATGAAAATAATGGAGTTTGCTTTAATTTCAAATGAACTAATACAAAGATGGCTTTGTCCACCTGTGCACTTCCATTATGAAGCTTAGATGGAGATCTAGACAGATGATAGACGAAAAGCTCAAGGTAATTGGAAAAACTCTAACTGGGTGAAAGATAGATTGACAAAGGCTTTAGAGGGGTCTTTTTTTATAGCCCGGGAAGGTAGTCTGGTCAGCATGTTCGACCATATTATGAAGATTTCCTAGTTGACTAGGAAATATTCCCTTTACCTCCAAGCTGAGGTTGTTGTCCCCATACCCCTGGTCAAGGGTCCAACTGGACTCCCTAAGACTCCCTAGCTAGGGGCCACTTTCACAGACCCTGCAGACCCCAAAATAGGGATCCCTATTAACTCCCACACTGTGCAACTCAATGCATTGAGCCTAGAGTTGCTACCAACATAAGTGCTCTATCTAACCCAAAGGGTAGATCCACAAAGGTCACCCTTTTTGCCATCTGGTCACATAGACCTCATTTGACATACAAGTTAGGATCCACCCAATGTCTTTGCTCACACATGGCTTCTGCTCATAATGGGGGCCTTACAACTTGGAGCACCATGGATCATTGGTGGCACCTTATGAGGGTGGGGCATTGAGCATATCTAATATGAATTCCACTTTATATTTTGGAATGGGATGGTTTCTTTGTCACGTGTCACATTTACATTCTTAGTCTTTTAAAGGGAAAGAATCTCTAAAATCCCCTTTATTTTCTGTTTACAAAGCAAAGGAAAAGGGAAATGAGGCATCAAAAGGAAAAGTGCAAGCCAAAAAAAAAAGAAAAAGGGATCCTACAAGAGAGTGGGCCCGGAAGAAATCTAAAAGCATGGGAACAACCACCAGGAGTACAAGACACAACCATGGAAGCCACAAGAAGCCAAAAGCAAGAAGGTGCACCTTTAAGTATAAAGGCGCAGCCAAAACTTCTGTAAAAGAGCATCGGGCTCTCACTCGTGCAAATTGTAAAGGTAGATGATGGGCGGTAGGAAGGAAGCTAGGAGGATAGGAGAACAATGGAAAAAAGGGCCTACCGGCCAGGCAAAAAGGGGATGACTGCCCAAGGGAAAGAGGGTTTTGTATATAAAGTTGAAAAAGTGAATGAGAGTTGATTTTTTGGTGTGTGGCAAAGTGGACTCTTCTTCTTCTCTTCTTCTCTTCTCTTCTCTTGCTTGCTTGCTTGTGAGTGCTTGAGGGAGGGAGTGAGAGTGAGTGAGTGAGGGAGTGTGTGAGGGTTAGAGATCTTGGAGGTGAAACCCTCCACCATCTCTTCTTCTTCTCTTCTAATCTTCTCTTCTCTCATCTCGTGCGTGGCTATGGAGGATGAAGCTTGAAGAAAGAGGCTTGAGGATGCTTGAGCATGCATCACGAATCATGGAGCTATTGGAGTGCTTAAGAGAGGAAGTAACTCAATCAGGGGGCATTAAGGTACAATCACTACACTCGTAGAGAGGGATAGTGTGTTGATTGTGTGAGAGGTAGCCATTAGTGCTCGTTTGAAACGCTTGACCAATAAACGGTCAGCGGGTCTTGGCGGTTGAGCTCACCTCTACATTTTGGTTCCGTTTGCTGGGACCAACGGATTCAAGCTTGAGCACTTGCGTGCTTCAAATTGAGCATCGAAGTAAGGGTTTGACTTCCAAACCAGAGCTTGAGATAGATAGGAGGTTTTGAGTCTTTAATCCATGCTACAAGTAAGCATTTTTGGTTTTTGATGGTCAGTTGGTTAGGAGAAATCAGTTCAATGCTTTTTTTCTCACTCACTCTGATTTCCAGCTCTCAAGGCACACTTGGAAAGAGCTAAAAGCCTGATTTTGCACAACGCACGGAAAAGAATACGCATACGCACACACACAGAGTGAGGGTAAGTTGAGGGTTGATTGCAATTAACAAGGAACTCACTCAGACCTAAGAACATGAACTAATCCACTAATAATAAGAGAAGACCCAAAGACATAGAAGGGTAATCGAATGCCCAAAGGTAGGCCTAAGTGAAGACCATAGCCAAAAAGCTGGATGTAGCAAGAACATGCACTATCGTGGAAGTGGATCTACCCAACCTTATCGACTTGATCGACAACTTGGTAGAGTAGGAAGCTTTGGACATGGAAGAGGGAAGCTCAAGCTGTAGAAGTAATGAAAAGTTGGACATAGGCAATTTTCTAGAGGCCATCCAATAGTTAGTGCTCAAACCTGGCTAGAACACCGTAGTAGACCTATAGAGGACGTCATAGCAGACCTTGAGGAAAAGAGGAAGCTAGCTTGCATGGCTCTACAAGGCCTAGCTGTGTATAACCAAGACCAGCAAACTAGGAGCTTGCGTCAGAAATTAGAAATGCAAGAGATCCAAAGAGTGTTAGCCCTAACAGGCAGAAATCGATTGGATAGCAAGAGAGCACTAGAGGGAGACCTCACACTAAGCGAGCTTCTAACAAAGCGACTGCTAGATAACACATCAGTAACACAAAGTGCTGCAACATTAGCAACATCACTACTAACAGGGTTAGGGGTTAACCAAGGCTCTAAGAGCCAATTGAAAATCCTGTGGTGGCAAAGTAGTTGGACAAATACCAAGCAAATGACGATCCGTACAACTTTGTGCAATAGTTCAAGCAGGTCTACGAGACCAACAACCTTATCACACAACGTGCCAATTTCAATGGCTTGAAAAATCTCTTCATCAAGAGGATTTTTGAACCTGGATACTCCAACAACTTGCTGGTGTGACTCATGAACATCAAGCAGAGAGAGAAAGAGGATATTCGAGATTACGTGACCCAGGTGAGGAGCCTCTTCAAGAGAATCCCAATGGGTGAGAGACCAACCGAAAGAGTGGTATCCACGGTATTCATCGGCGGAATACAAAGTGAAGAGCTCTACAAAGCCTTGGCCAGCAACTCGAGCTTGCAGCGAGACACACTGGCAAAGGTGTTTGAGAAAGCTATTAGGGTGGATGACCAACTCAAGGAAAGAAGCTCCAAATGCTTGAATCGAGAAGAGTCCAATACTAGGAGTTCCGAGAGGGCCTCAATGCCGAGTGAGAGAGCAGGCTCAAGCGCGCAAAACAAATGGAAGGGCACTGACTCGGGACAAGAGCTAGCAAAGATTAGGATGGACATAACCAAACTATAGGAGATGATGAGATGACCAACACGCCCACAAGTCCAATGCATGCATTGTGGTGAGTACCACTTGCTAGCTGAGTGCGAGGACCCTAGGTCACGACCTTGCACTAATTGTGGTAGGTTCGGCCATGACGCCATGCATTGTAGACTACATAGGAGACTCCCATACTTGTAGCCTTACGGTCAACCCTACCTTGAGAATAGGCCACCAAACTTGCTTGAAGGGGAGCCCCATTTGCTCTTGTAGCACTTAATGATGCTAAGCCGCCCATCCCTAGGATAGAAATAAATCCTACAGGTATCCCTAGACCACCTGGACCCTACATGACCAACCCACCGAGTGATATTCCAATCCACTATGTGGATGAGCCTAGCAACAATGAGCCTTATATAAACCCATATGTGTCGTACGATGAGGAAGGAAACACAGTCCTTATGGACTACTGACCAATACCTATGATGGCATTAGGTAGGGGGAGAGGCAGAGGCCTAGGAGCACAAAATCAGGAGCCAAATGGACTGCGATCACCTAGGACACATTTCTTCATGTTGCCCCGAGAGGGAGCAAACAAATAGAGATAAGGCTGACCTGAGATGCTCTGAATGTGGAATCATGCACCTCTTTCTCAATTTCCCTAGGTGGAGTCCATCCTCTAGTTCGACAAAGGAGCCATCAGTTCCATTGGGGTTGTTTGGTGTCGGAGATACTCAATGGGGAGGCCATACCTATCCCATTGCATGTCATGACCTGCATGTACACGAAGCATGCTAGAATATCATTGCCAGGGCCTAGCAACCTTAATGCAACCTCAGTTGGAAAGAAGAGCCGAAAACGAAGGAAGAAAAGACCAAACGCTAAGGTCACCCTCAAAACCAAAAGTGCTCTAACACTGCCGGTTGGAAGGAAAGTCATTGACGCAAAGGAAGAAACATCGGCCTCATGGATGACTAAAAAGGGAAGTGCTAAGGTCGGGGAGTACCCCAACCCAAAGCGCCAAAGAAATGGGACGAAACACCACACAAAAACCGCAAGTCACACATAGATCACAATCACTTTCTCAAGTTAGGTGCATGTGGTGGCCTCGTTCAACCAGCTCCGTGTCTAACCCCCTAGCCCTCTGGATCCCCCACGACACATGCTTAGGGAGATCAAGGGTAGGACATACCTAGGAAGGTAATTCTTGCCTATGGTTAGACCTATCACCCTAAGGCCCATGCACTGCATCCCCCTTCTACACAAACTAGCTCCTCAAGTGTGGGACACAACCGAGGGCCCAAGGCTAGACCCATCTCCTAGATCCACAAGCACGGACACCATGCGCTCCGTGGTAAGCCATAAATGCCCCCCAAGTAGTGCACCTTTCTTTTCTTTCCAGGTACAAGCAAAGGCCTCGACCACCACTAGCTCCAGAGATTGCATCATCCATGCAATGCACTCCCCATCCTAGGCAACATACCACCAAGCAAGCACAACAAAGCAAGGGGTGGATGTGACAGCCCTAGTCAAAAAGTGAATGAAGAAGCTCATTTGGAACAATGCAAGAGATGACAAGTGTAGAGGGTGAGTAGAGGGATCTTCCCAACATGACATTTAATTTCAATTTCATAAATCCCTCCAGCACCAAGGCTCATTCCAAACTCAAGGACCTTTCAGTTTCATAAATCCCTCCAATAGGTCCATAAATACTTCCAGCACTAGGGCTCATTCCAAACTCAAGGACCTTTCAATTCCATAAATCCCTCCAGCACTAGGGCTCATTCCAAACTCAAGGACCTTTCAGTTGCATAAATCTCTCTAGCACCAGGGCTCATTCCAAACTCAAGGACATTTCAATTCCATAAATCCCTCTAACACCAGAGCTCATTCCAACTACAAGGGCCTTCCAGTTCCATAAATCCCTCCAACACACTTTCCAATAGGGCTTGTATACACACTCAAAAAGCCACTTGGCTACCCCAGCAACATTGTCCGACTTACCACCCAGCCGTGCCATGGGACTGGCACTCAACTAGGAGGGGAGTAATGTTTATTGTAGAGCAAAGGAAGCGGAAAATGAGGCATCAAAAGGAAAAGTGCAAGGTGGAAAAAAAAGGAAAGGGTTTCCTACAAGAGAGTGGGCATAGAAGAAATCTAAAAGCATGGGAAGAACCACCAGAAGTACAAGATGCAACCATGGAAGTCGCAAGAAGCCAAAAGCAAGAAGGCGCACCTTTAAATATAAAGGTGCAGCCAAAACTTTTATAAAAGAGCACCGAGCTCTCACCCGTGCAAATTGTAAAGGTAGATGGGCGACAAGAAGGAAGCTAGGAAGATAGGAGAACAATGGAAAAAAGGGCCGGCCATGTAAAGTGGGGATGACCGCTCAAGGGAAATAGGGTTTTGTATATAAAGTTCAAAAAGTGAACGAGAGCTGATTCTTTGGTGTGTGGCAAAGTGGACTCTTCTTCTTCTCTTTTTCTCTTATCTTCTCTTGCTTGCTTGCTTGTGAGTGCTTGAGGGAGGGAGGGAGAGTGAGTGAGGGAGTGTGTGTGTGAGGGTGAGAGATCTTGGAGGTGAAGCCCTCCACCATCTCTTCTTCTTCTCTTCTTCTCTTCTCTTCTCTTGTCTCACTCGTGGACTATGGAGGACGGAGCTTGAAGGATGCTTGAGTGTGCATCACAAATCGTGGAGCTATCAGAGTGCTTAAGAGAGGAAGCAGCTCAATTGGGCATTAAGGTAAGCTCAATACACTCGTAGAGAGGGATAGTGCATCAGCTATGTGAGAGGTAGCCATTAGTGCTCGCTTGAAACGCTTGACCAATAAGTGGTCCATGGGTCTTGCCGAAGCTTGCCTCTATATTTCCCTATCGATTGTCCCCACCCGACTCAATACTTTGTCATATCTAAACCTCGAAAGCCTTAGGAATGTGAAGTACTGAGATGGCAAGCTCAACACTTGTGGACATTGATGATGGACCACCTAGTTAGATGGGTTTGTATGTGTATACTTAGTATAGGGATAGCCATTATGATTCTCACATAGACACCGACTTATCACTTATTATATTTGGTTAGTTACATTTACATGCAGTAGCTAGCATAGTTACAATACCAATCAATTTTTATAGTTAGTTATGCATTGTTTGACTAGTAAGCTACTCTTCTTTATGTTGTATCTTATCTCTATACTTTGTGTTGTGTAAGGAAAAAGGAAGAAAAACTAGTAAGAAAATATTTTAGCCTCTATTTCTCTTCTTATATTCTTAAGTGAGTTTCTTCTTGTATATATATTTATGCATTCAATGCAGTAGCTAAAGCTTAGCTCAAGCAAGTCTCCCATCATGTGATTCATGACATGGCATTAGAGTAGTACCACTAAGAGAGACTTGTTTTGAAGGTTGATATAAGAGATGGGAAATATGATACATAGGGGGGTGAGTATAAAAGGTAAAGATACCAATCATTTTGTACCTAGTTTTGACATAAGTATAAGTATTTTCTTGTTTCATCTCTCTCTTCATGTCCTTTCATGGCTACTAGCCATCTCTCTCCTTCTTTTTAGTCTTTTTCTCTTTGTATCTAGTCATTTTCTCTCCTTTGAACTCTTCTTCTCTCTTTCTTGTAGTCTTCTCTCTCCTCTTAGGTCCCTTCATAACAAGTGGTGTCAGAGCTTAGGCTTTTAATCCATTTGATTTTCTCATTTCAAACATATTTTCTCCAATTTTTCACCATTAAATCTTGGACAACAAGTATAGCAGCCACATGGCAGGTGCTTGCAGGTAAGAATAAATTGTGGTTACTTTTTGGAAATGAGCTTATTCTTCTTCATATCTTTGACTTTTATGGAACCATCAGCCTTCAACTTCATATTTCTCCATGAATCTTTCTTTCTGCAACAATGGATTGTGTAGAAGGCTTCTAAGCATCAATACAACAAGGTTCATACCATTTTTCCATGTATTGGTGGTGACACGTCAACAGAAGAGCAGCCCAAAATTTGCATTGTTTTTCTATCCAAGATAGTAGCAAACGTGGAAACAAATTCTCCTACTGAGGTTGAATTAATCACTTCTATTCTTCATCTACATCAAGAACATCATATTTGACAAGTTATGGAGTTTCCTATTACTTCAAACATGGACTCCAAACCCTAATTGTGTAGTCCATGGGAAACCATTAAGGCTTGGACAAAGCTCTTCAATTTCGAAGGGCTTTTGCTTCATTTCATCTATGGAGTTTATCTACAACAAGATTCTCTCAAAATTTGATCAAGATTAGAGACATTGGAGCTTTCTTCAACTCTTCAAGCTCCCATGGAGGACAAATTGGGGATTCTTCTTCAAGATGGACATTCTTTCATTTTGAAGCATAAAGAGAGTTGAAGTCCTTCAATTACAAGGATTCTGCATGGTTTACTTCTTCATGGCCAACATTGGAGCTCATTCTTTGAAGATTGAAGGTTAGTTATCTTCCATTGAAGCAACATAGAGCTTCTTTTGATGAATGAAGAAGGGTATCTTCAAATATTTTCTTTTTCAACTTCCTCAATACATACTTGAAATATCAAGAGGTATTCTCTAATGTTGAATGCTCAACGATAAGCTTCAATCATAACTATCAATTTAGTAACTCTATTGTCTTCCTTTGAGAAAGGCTCTTAAATCTTGGTAAGATTGAAGATTAGGGAGCTATGGGCTTCAATTTAGAATCAACATTTTGGGGATTTTGATGGCAACAAGATGGATAGTCATTACTCTTTCCTAAGCTCTTGGATAATAGAGCATTGCTTAGTACATGGATTATGTTGATGCCATGTTTGTGGTGGCATGTGGTCTCTTAATTAGACACTGAAGTGCTTATGTTGATATGTCTACAAAAATGTCTTGCTATTGTTGGAAGAGGTGATAAGAAGATGTTCATATTGGGATTGCAATTGCTCATGCTGGCATTGATTGATTCATCTTGGCAGTGATTCAATTCATACAGAGATTACATGACATTACTTCTATATTGTAATCATTAAAATGGATGGTCCAGGGCTTTGATTACTTTTCATCAATCATAGATTGATGTCTTGTATCCTACAGAGTGCCCTCAATTCTATTTGTGAGTCTACAAGGCTCAACAAGGTCAAAGGTGAATTTATAGACCTCTTACAAACTCATTCAAATAGGGCAGGTTGTGGACAGTTTTAGTCAATCAACGTTGAGCTATCATATCTTTTTTTGACCTACTTAGAAATTTACTATTAAGCACTTATCCAAAGAGAAAATTGTTAGATTTGATTTGAATAAAAAATTTTGTTGATCAAAGCTTTCAATCATAGTTGATTTAGTACCTGTAGGAACTATAGGATTGCACTTTCCATAGGTAGGAAAGCATAGTATTATGGGTCTAGTTAGAGATGTTGGTTCTAATAGGATGGATATTCCTTTGGTAGACATTATGGGTACCTTGGCACATGCTTTCATGACTTATGACAACTCTCAAATGGAATTGGAAGTGATATATGTGATTTTGGTTGAGTAAGTACTTATCTATCAATTGCAACCACACACTTCTTAGTTGATTCAGCATTTTTGTACCTAGTTTTGACATAAGTAAAAGTATTTTATTGTTTCATCTCTCTCTTCCTATCCTTTCATAGTTGTCAGTCATCTCTCTCCTTCTTTTTAGTATTTCTCTTTCCTCTACACTCTTCTTCTCTCTTTCTAGCAGTCTTCTCTCTCCTTTATTTCTCTCCTCTCAGGTCCCTTCATGATAGTTGAAGTGTAGGAGAAGGGGCAAAGATTCAAGCAAGCAAGTGACTATTAAGAGGCTCTCCCGCCATCACTCTCTCTTTTGCTTACTGTGCACACCTGTGAAAGATTCCAGAAAACTTGGTTGTTGTTGGTTTTGTCATAATGGCCAAGAATAGTGGAAATTCTATTATTGAGAAGCTAGATAAGAACAAATACCCTTCATGAAAGATTTTTGTGATAAAATTTCTTATTAGAAAAGGCCTCTACGAGTTTGTTTCAAGTGAAGAAAAGGGACTAGAGCTAAGTGATCTTGTATGATGTGGAAAATCAAAGGCATGGAAAGAATAGAATGCAAAAGACAATAAAATAGCGTATTGGTTGTCTACAATCATTGATAGTACCATATTTGGGTATATAAAAAATTCACATTGGATAACCATTGAAAATATATTTTAGTTAATACAAAGGTATGAAAGATTTAGCTCAAGCAAGAGTTGAATACATTGAAGAAAGCAAATATTCATGTAAAAATGAATATGTTTTGAATTTGAGAAGTATTGTAGTTGACTTAGTAGATGTAATACTAGATGATAATGATTCAATTTCATCTAATGTAGGTGGGCTTAATAATAGAAAGGCATGGAAGTATTTTGTTTCTTCTATGTATATATGGAAGCCATTTCTAGATTTTGATGAGTTACTCTCTCTCATGATCATTGAAGAGATAAATATATAGAGTAAATCATATTATAGAAGTGGTAAGCACATCCAAGTATTTCACTCTAATTTAGGAAGGAGGCGTAGTAGATCGTCTTCAAGAGGCTTTGGTATGGATCGTGCTAGCGGGAGTAAGTAAAATAGGTTAAATCAACAATTTGGTGATATGTAGATTTTGGGAGACAATGGTAATTCTAAAGGCAAGGGGAGATCTAGAGGAAGAGGTGGATAGTAGAGTGGAGTTTCTAGCAATTCTAGTATTATTTGTCATTATGGTAGAAGAATATGTTATATTGCAGTCCATTATTATGATAAAAAAGATGACATTCATAGTAAAAAATTGTAGCAAAGAAATAATACATCATCCTCAAGATGAGATGATGGTAAAAATTAGTGTTTCTTTGTCATGCAACATATGATGAAGACTATTACAAGAAAGGGGATAGATAATGATTGATAAAGTCTAGGCTATGTAGAGATGAGTGACAATTTGTGCCATTTGATTTTACACATTTGAAAATTTCCCTTGTCCTTACATGAGATTCAGATAATGTGTTTATCAAATATATTACATGTGCCCTCCATCATAAATAATTTGGTATCGATTGACTAGATGATAGAGAGAGGTTTGCAAATTAGATTTAATACAAATGGATATTTTGTTGAAGAATTTAATACTAAGTGTAGGTTGATTGCAAAAGGAAGTGGAGTTGGCTACATTTTTACTTTGGATGGAAGAATTCCTACTATAAATGCTAAAGGTAAAGATGTAGTTGTAGGCATTGAAATATATCACAAACTATTGGACATGCAAATATGCAATGGATAAAATTAATGCAATCCAAAGGATTAATTGTTGATTTGTCTATATTTAGATTTGTAAAGTTATATGAAGTCTATAAAGCATGTCATTTTGAGAAGTAGATAAGACAATCGGTTTTGCATGAGAGAGATGTAAGTAAGGATATACTTGATGTTGTGCATAGAGATATTTGGGAACTTATGAAAAATGTATCTCTTGGTGGTAATATATATTTTCTTACATTTATTGGTGAGTGTTTTAAAAAATTTTGGCTATATTTCATGAAGGAAAAGAGTGAAGTGTTTGAGCACTTCAAAACTTTCAAGGCTATTGTTGAAATAGCAATAGGCTTGAAAGTCAAGTGCTTGAGGTCAAATGAAGGGGAAAAGTACCTCTCTAATGAGTCTAGTTATTTTTGGAGGTCTAATAGGATAAAGCAATGGTTTACATATATCTATACCCCACAAGAAAATATTTTTGCTCTAGAAGACTAAGGAACATCAATCCTTGCTCTACAAGACTAAGGAACATCTCCACATCTTCACGTGCATCTATTAGTAAGATATGGGAAATCTAATAGTCACAATGTGGAACATGTCTTATCTTATTCAAATGTCAGGGAAATAATAAAGAATAAAGTGATAGTGATGGGTGCCCACCACTATAGTATTGTATAGGTGTAAGAGTATTGTCTCAGTATAATGAATATAAGAGTGATTAAGCACAAGTGCCTTTATCCCCAAAAACCTCCCACTTAAAGGTGAATGTGCCCCTAGTGAGGAGAGAACAAGGAAAAAGTGACAAAGTACAAATATACATAAAGTACAACAGGGTGAGGAAATATGTAATCTCATCCAATGCCCATGAACTTCCTAAGGCCCAATGTAAAATGCTCCACTAAAAGACTTTTAGTTTGAGTAGATCTATAGGATTTTGGTTAGTTGAGATCTTGAAAAGCTCGATGGACTTATTCTTAATGGCCTCTCTGATAAAGTGGTAATGCACCTCAATGTGCTTTGTCTTCACATGGAAGACCAAGTTCTTGGTCAACTAAATAACACTTGTAGAATTCAAATGTAGTGTAGGGATCGCATTAGTGATACCAAGGTTCGCCACTAGATATGGACTAACCAAAGAGCCTCCTTGCAAGTCTCAGTGGTGGCTAAAATATACTCTACCTCTATAGTGGATAGAGCTATGAATTTTTGCATCTTGGACATCGAAGAAACAACGCCTCCAGCAAAGGTGAAGGCATATCCAAAGGTGGACTTCCTACTGTATGCATGTCTTGTATAATCAGAGTTAGTGTGTCTCGTGACTCTTGTATCCTAACCACTATAATATATGGATATATCTGTAGTATCCTTAAGGTACCTCATGATACCCTTCATGGCATCCCATCTATGTCAGGATGAGTGGCTATCATGCCATACGTCAAATTGTCTACTACAGATGTATAAGGGATCTTGGCCATCTCAGCCTTCTAGTAATCAAAATATGGATAATTGATCTGAGTAATCTTAACATGAGAAGATAGAGAACATCCAATAGGCTTAACATCCTACCCATGAATGTGAGGCATATCCCATATAATTTAGCTCAAAGCTCTTCTTGAGCTAACATTTCAAGGCATCCCACTCATCATAAGCTCTCCTAATAATCAGTATATCATCATCATAGAGTATCAAAATCATAAGATTTCCATCAAGGGTCTTCTTCGTATATAAACACAGATCCATCTCATTGCAAATATATCCTTGTGAGTGCATGAAAGCATCAAACTTGTGGTGTACCATTCCCTACGTGCTTGTTTAAGGCTATAAAGGCTCATCAATTCGCACACCAAGAGTTCCATCCCTTTTTTCTTAAATCCCTTAGGCTCTTGCATATAAATCTCATCATGCAAGTCCCCATGTAAGAAAGCCGTATTGACATCCATTTGATAGAGGTCTAAATCTAGTTGCGGAACTAAAGCCAATACCAAGCGTAGGGTAGTCATCTTGACTATAGGAGAGAAGACTTCATCAAAGTCTACACCATGCTCCAGCTTGAAACCCTTAGCAACCAATCTAGCCTTATAGGTTGGCTTGGAGTTTCCAAGGGTACTTTTTAACTTGTATACCCACTTGTATGGCAAAGCACATTTTTCACTAGGAAAAGGAACCAAATCCCACGTATGATTTCTCTATCTTAAGTCTTACTTTGACTACATGGCCCTCTCTAGAGTGGCTATCACCTCTGTGCATGGCCTCATCATAGGTAAGAGATTCACAGCATCTGTCACCATAACATAATTCATAAAGGGTTTGCAAACCAATCAAGCTGACATCTATCTCTAGTAGACCATCGCAAAATAGACAGTGGAGCCTATGTCTCTTGTCTAACATCATGGTCTTGGGCTATTGGAGTATCAGTCTAGGTAGCTATACAATAACAAGAGGCTCCTCCTAAAATATTATCCTATGTATAACTTGCTCAAGATACTTATGCATTTTCTCTTCATGGAGAATAATATAATCATTGCAAAATACCTTTCGAGCTTGCGGATCCCATAGGTGATAGATTATCTCACATGCATCCTCATAACCAAGAAAGATGCATTTCATAGACTTATAATCCAGTTTATTATGCTTTCCTTGGAAACATGGCAGAAATCCTCACAGCAACCAAAGACATGAAAATGATCATATAATAGAGGTTTTCCAAACCAAACCTCCTATGCAACCTGATAGTCAAGAGTAGTGCATGGGGACTGATTAATCCAATGTATGGTAGTAGTAACTACCTTAGCCCAAAAGTATTGCGATAAGCCTATCTTGCTAAGCATACTACATACTCACTCCTAAATCATCCTATTCATACACCCATCCATACCATTCTGGGATGGGGTGTATAAGGTAGTCAATTAATGCTTATTATCCCTCTTATCACAAAACTGCTTAAAAGCTTTATATACATACTCTCTTCCATTGTCAGATTGTAGGCATTATAGGGTATGCCTAGACCTTATGTAAGTAATCATCAATAAAAGTCACAAAATCCTTCATTCCAACTAATGACTTGTAGGGCATAGGTCCACAACCATCAGAATGAATAAGAGCCAAGGGCTCACCCATATTTATAATGCTAGACTTCTTATACGAACTATGGATCTACCTGCCCATAAAGATAATGATCACATGAATCAAAACACTTATAGTCAAGGGAAGAAAGATAATGAAAACAGGTAAATATTTTAATTCCCTTTAATGGCATGTGTCCAAGGCAATCATGCCACAATGAAACATGTGGTACTGTAGCCACTACCAAAACATGATCGATGAACCCAAATACAAGGGATGAAGAGTACCAAACTTTGAAGCTCATGCCAAGACAAGATTCCTATGGGTATGCTTCCATGAGGAACCACCAAAAGAGACAACATAACTTGCATCATCCAACTATCCAGCTGAAAATAGGCTTTTAGTTAAAGCTGAAACATATTACATGAAGAAAAGTATAGTTGAACATCGCCAATACTAATAATATCCAATGCCATCATTACTCAATTTGACAGATCTTCTCATGATGTGGTAGAAGTGGAACCACTCTCAATGAGAAACGACATGAAATGAAGCTCTTGAATCAATTAGTCAACACAACACCATATTAGAGATTTTGGAAATTTTCCAAGTTCCACTTTCAAGTAAGAGGTGAAGATTTGACCATGTGGCTAAATCTGAACCCGCATTTGAAAGTTGGACTTGGGAAGGTAGCCTATATAATATTTGGGGTAGACTACATCTTTAAGTAAGAGAATAAGATTTTGATCATATGGCCAGATATCACCTATATTGAAACTTCCCAAAGTGCACGAAAATTTCCAAATTTCCTAATATAGTGTTAGACATTGAGCATAGGTGGATGTGGCATTAGTCAACTGCAAAACTTCAAGAGAAGAAGCTACAAGTATATATTCATTGTCAGAATCAATTTGCGTGATATTAATCTCATCAATCTTGATGTTGGCTTGCTAGGGAAAATGCTGTGATCATCATTCTTTTCCTGCACTTTACCATTTCCCTTTTCTTGCACTTGTCATCACACATTTTATGGCGTTGTGGCCAAATATGACCATGCCTAACTCATCTAGTTCATCCCAATCCTTAGCATCAAGCATTTGGGCTTTGCACCCTCATTTCTCAATGGCTTAATTTGCAATTTTTTACACTATAACCTTCCAAATTTATAACTCCCAATAGCTATAGTTGGTGCCATTCAACTTCTCAATATTAAAGATAGCTTTATCATCTGACCCACCAACCATAATGAAAGAAATGAAAGCACAATCCAAGACAAATAGGTGGTTGTAAATGATATCAAAACAATCCAACAGCACAACCAAGATAGTGTTTACTAATAGAGAAAAAACTACAAAGAGTAGGATTGTTACAGGCTAATTTACTACCTGCGATTTACTCCCTGAAAAACTACTCTACCTGACATTTCTGAATCCAACTGACTTACTTTCTGACTGCACTGACTTCATATAACTTTCATACACACATTCCATCATTACAGTACACCTTTACAGAACCATCTGACTTCATTTCAGCAATAAATAACATGAATACTGAAAACAGTTTACCACTTCAAGATAGGGAAACAATATCTGACTCTGAACTGTTCTTCATAACTTCAGTTTCTGCTTACAGACAGACACGCAGACATGATCTACACCCGCATATGCGCTCTGACTTGAACAGTTACATTCGGGAATTGATAACTCCTCACATCCCTTACTTATGACTATTCATTCCAAAAACTTACAACCCTTCATATCTGACTTACCCTAAAGCTTAACTTGACTTCTAAACTCCTAATACATAACTCTAAGGTGTAGTGTCAACTCAGTCTTAACACTGGCACACCCGGTGGATACTATTTTCCCAAAATAGTGGACCTGAGCCCACAACATCCCTTGATCAGTTATCAACTAGAAAATACTGATTCAAGTAGTCAGGAATATTTCCTTGTAAAGTGCAGTGGTTGTCAGTTTGGAGTAGGATCATCATCATGTCCTCCCCCTTCTTGCTTTGATCTAACATCCTTTGTTTCTGAAGCTGGTTGCTCTTCCTCATCAGTCCTAGCAGAGACTGTTGCTGCTATGCATCCCACTTGAACTCCTTCTTCTTCAATGGCAACATCCCTGACTGTGCCTAAAGGCACAATTGCCCAACATTGATTTATCACTCCCTCTGGCAAAAACAGTTTTAACCTGAAACCATTCACAGGTTTCTTTAACAGTGTGCCTTGCAAATCCATCAACTGAAATGTCCCTTGTCCCAAATCCTTGTAAATTCTATATGGTCCAACATATCTGAGTTTCAGTTTCCCTGGATGCTTTCCCAACTTTGAGTTGTACATCAGGACCAAATTTCCTTCCTTAAATCGTTTCTTCTTCAAATACTGATTCACCCATGCAGCTCTCCTGTTTTGAATCACAGTTGCGACATAAGCACTTTGAAATCTGTCTTCTTCCAGAGACAGTAAGTGTTCCAATCTGTGTTTCAGAGAATCCTCCTGTGTTAGCTTGTGTTATATTGCTATCCTCAAAGATGGTACAACAAACTCCATAGGCACTACAGCCTCAAGGCCATACACTAGTCTAAAGGGTGTGAGACCTGTACTGACTTTGTAAGCTGTTCTGAATGCCCATAGTGCTAAATTCAACTTCAAGTCCCAATCCTTTCTGTTTTCTGAAACTGTTTTCTTCAAAATTTTAACCAACACCTTATTACTACTCTCAGCTAATCCATTTGCTTGTGGATGATATACAGAAGACATTTTGTGACTAATCATGTGTGTTTCTGCAAGCACTTTGATAACTTTATTCAGGAAATGAACACCTTGATCAGATACAAGCTCAATAGGACAACCAAATCTGGTCATAATATTGTTGTAGACAAAAAAGGCTACACTCCTGGCTTTATTATCCTTCAAAGAAACTGCTTCTACCCACTTGGTACAATAATTAGTAGCCACTAGAATATATCTGTTTCCTGAATGTTCTGCTGCAGGTTTGAATGGACCCATAAAATCCATACCCCACTTCTCAAATGGCCCTAAAGGCAGCACTGGATTTTGAATCATCCTGTCCTGATTCCTGGGATATCCATCTCTCTGACACTGTTCACAGGTTTTTGCAAACAGGTATGAGTCCTTAATAACAGTTGGCCACCAAAGTCCACTCTGAAATATTTTCCTGCTTGTAATGTCCCCTGAATAGTGACCACCTGAAATTCCTGTATGAGCTTCAAACAAAACTGTCTTTTTCTGACTTTCAGGAACACACCTAAGTATCTGATCAACTCCTTTCTTGTATAAATGTCCTCCAATAACTGAAAATGTTGCACTTCTGAGTGCCAACTTTCTTCTGTGATCACTGCTCATATTTTCAGGAAAAACTCCTTCAGTAAGATAGTTTAGCATTTGTCCATACCAGTCTGTTGACTGAGTTGGTTGAATCTGAAAAAGATCCGCATCAGGAAGATCATTTGCTATTCCTTCAGCTGGGTCTCCTGATTCCAGTCTGCTCAAGTAGTCAGCAATTATATGATCTTTACCAGGTCTGTGTATGATGCTGTAGTCAAATTCCTGCATCTGCAATATCCATCTGGCAATCCTTCCTGTTGGATTTGGTTTATTCACAAGATATACCAAAGCTTGATGATCAACATGTATGACAATAGGGTTTCCCAACAAATAGTGTCTGAATTTTTTCAGAGCAAAAATCACTCCCAAACACTCTCTTTCTGTAACTGAATAATTCCTTTCAGCTCCTGTCATTACTTTGCTTGCATAATAAACAGGCCTGAACCATCCTTTCTTCTTCTCTTGCATCAAAACTGCTCCCACAGCTACATCTGATGCATCTCCAAAAACATGGAAAGGTAAATTCCAGTCAGGTGGTTGCATTATAGGTGCCACCTGTAACATCTTCTTCAGTAGCCTGAATGCTTTTTCTTGTTTTTCTATCCATTCATACTTCACATCCTTCTTTGTGAGCTTAGTTAATGGAACACAAACATGGGATAGGTATTTCAAAAATCTGCTGTGCCATTTTATCTGGCCAACAAATCTACTGAGTTCCTTCAGATTGACTGGTGCTTTAGCCTTCTGAATGGCTTGAACTTTTCTTGGATCCACCTGCATTCCATCTTCTGAAATAATATGGCCTAGTAAAATCCCTCTTCTTACTGCAAATGCACACTTGGCTGGATTCAGACTTAACCTAGCCATTCTGCATCTTTCAAAACAGAGTTTCAACTGAGTTAAATGATCATCTGTCTTCCCAAACACACTGAAATCATCCAAGAATACTCATAAATGTGGTAAGAAATGGAGCAAAGACTTCCTGGACCCACTTTTGAAAAGTAGGTGGAGCATTCTTTAATCCAAACCCCATGACAGTGCTTGCATATACTCCCCATTCTGTAATAAAGGTAGTTTTATCTCTGTCCTCCTCTGCCATCAGAATCTGATTATAACCACTGAACCCATCAAGGAAGCTGTACATTTGATGACCTGCAACTGCATCCAGCAATGTGTCTTGAAAAGGTAGGGGAAAAGGATCAGTGATAGTGGCTGCATTTAACTTTCTGTAATCTACACATATTCTTAATTTCCCATTCTTCTTTGGAACCACCACAATAGGTGATAGCCAAGTCACCTTCTCTACAGGATAGATGAAACCAACCTTAAGTAGTTTATCCAACTCCTCCTTAACAGCTCTAGCATAATTAGGATTCATCCTGTATCTTTGGGAAATGACAGGTACTGCATCCTTTTTGAGATTAATCCTGTGCATACAGAATTGTGGATCCACTCCCTTCATGTCAGTATAACTCCATGCAAATATGTCCTTAAATTCCTGTAACAGCTCCTCCAAATCTGACTTAAACTGTCCTGTCACATGAATACTGACTTTTACCATTTTGGGATTCTGTTCAGTCCCTAAATTCAGATCCTGAAGATCATCCTCTTGCACCCTAGCTGTTCTGGCCATCTGTTCTTCAAAGGCTTTTTCAGCTTGGATTATTTGCTGAATGTGCATTTTCTCCTCCTGTTCAGTCAGAATTTTGTTTACATCCTCTCCTTCTGGTACATCCTGTAATGCTTCCTCCTGTTGTAATAGATTACCAGAAAGTTTATTCTCCTTAAACTGCTGCACAATTTTAACCACATCAATATCAAAGACAGGAATCACTGACTCATTGGCTTTAAGAAAAGCATCTTCCTCATCATCATCTACTTCTTCTAACATATTCAGTCCCTGTGCATACAGTGCTCTAGCCTCTCTGGGTAGAGTTGCAGTAGGAACCATACTCAGGTGTACTTTCTTCTTTCCTCTTCTGAGTGTTATTTGAGCTGCCCCCCAATCCTGTCTAACCTTGGCATGTTTTAACCATGGTCTTCCCAACAGAATAGGATATGGACTGTCTCCCTCATTCATTTTCAGGACTACAAAATTCACTGAAAAAGTGAGCCCTGCAACTGTAATCTGTTGATTCCTGAGAATTCCCATAGGTTGGATTCTTCTCTGATCAGCCATTTTTAACTGAAATGGAGCTTCATCAAGATCCGGCAATTTCAGCTTAGTATACAGGAATTCAGGTAAAATATTTACCCCTGATCCTCCATCCAGAAGTGCTCCCTGTATATTCTGTTGCTGAAAAGTCACAGTAATCTTGGGAACTTTGTAATCCACATCTTCAGGTTCAATCTGACAAGCTTCAGGTTCAACTTGCTGAACTTCTTCACAGTAAAAGGTTCTCAATACCTGTCTTTTAAACTCAGGTACCAGACTGAGAATTTGATCCATTGTGACAGTGGTTGCCTTTAGCACTTCTTCTGTCATATCAGCTTCCTTCAATTCTTGCTGATGGATCTCCTCTTCTATACTGGGTAGTACAATAGGTAATGTTTGATGCATCTGTGTCCCCATCTTATCTGTCTTCTGACTTTTCTGAATTTCTTTCACACAACCCAATCTGACCTGTCTCTGTGTATCCCAAAACTTAGGATTCTTCATCTCCTTATGGGAAATAACTGGGTCAGCAACATATTGTGCACCTGATCTTGTAATCACCAAAACAGGAGCAACTTTGTCAGTAGTCACCTGTTCCTGTAAACAGTTAGAACAGTCACATTGTACATGCATAGCATCCAGATCCTCATAATGAACATTATGGCTCACAACTCCATGAATCTCTTTAGCCTGTTCTACAATTACTACATTTGCCTGTGGAGGTCTATTTTGTTGCTGTTGCACTGGTGGCCTTTGATTGTTGTATCTGACAATGGGTATGCCTCTTTCCTCTCTGTGTTTACACCATAAAGGACAGTTTGGACCCTGTCTATGACCCACCTCTGCACAGTAAGTACAAGGATCAGCAGGTCCTTGTTGATTGGGTGGTACCCAATTATTTCTTCCTCCAAATCTATTTTGTTGGCCATCCCCTGCTCTGCTCCTGTCAGGTTGTACTGCATTAGCAGCAGGTACATTGGCTCTCTGTGTTTGCTGGTTGGGATTTGCCCTGTTATTAGGGTTGTACCAACAGTTAGCATCACTATGACCATGTTTCTGGCAAGTATTACAGTAGGGCTTTTCCTTCTTTGCTGAAGTGGAGATCCCCATACTTTTAAGAGTGGCAGAAATCTGTTTAGTCAGGTCTTGAACCTTCCTTTTGGATTTTCTGTGTTCTTTCCTGTCTCTAGAGTCCTTACTCCTGCTTTTCAGTTTGTGTTTCCTTTTCTTCTTCTTTGTTTTAGTTTTTCTTCCATCTTCTTCTGAATCAGTATCCTCTGAATCTGAATCATATGCTTCTGACTCTGAATCTGTGTCAGAATCTGTATCTGTACCTGAATCTGAATCCTCCTCTGAGTCTGAGTCAGTATCATGTTTTTTCTTCCTGGATCTGGTAGAACCTAGTCTCTTCTCTGCTCTCCTTGCAGCTGCCACTAGTTCATTAAAGCCTCCAACACCTCCAGGTATTTCAGTACTTGCTACTGCTGTCCTTAAAGTTCCCCTGAGTCCATTGCAGAAATATTCCCCCAACATCTCATTGGTAGGTCTTTCTGCAGGTGCTAATCTCCCATTCAGATCTAGAAACTGTTGTGTATAATCTTCAACAAGAAGTCGCTTCTGTTTCATTGTTTTAAGCTGTTTCAAAATATCAGTTGGTGTCTTCCATTTTCTGAATCTAGACAGGAATGCTGTCTGTAATGCCACTGTGTCAGGAAAATGAGCTGCCCCATACTGAGTAAACCAATTCATGGCTTTTCCCTCCAATGTGGCAGCAAATTGCTGCTTTTTCACATCATCCCCATACACTCCTGCTAAGCAACTTGCCTCCCATTTAGTGCTGAACTGTGCTACATGGGCATCAGGATCCTCTTTTTTTGAGTGACCCTTGAAATGAGCAAATCTGACTCTCAGGTCTGCTGGGTTAGGGGGTTGTGCCATTATGACTGGTGGTACTTTTGGTGCAGTCTTCTTCCTCCCTGACAATTTAGGTAATGGTTGGAATTTCAAACTCCTTTTAGACTGTCTTTGAAGTTGGGACCATGCCAAACTTCCTAGAAACTTGTTCCTGTTTCTCTGTTCTTCATCTGGTGTAAGTGGTGTAAATGAAATAGGTGCAACATCAGGGATACTCTGGCTTGGACCAACTTCTTCAGTTTGTATCTCCTGATCACTCAGATAGCCCAGATCCAAACTGTCTACCTGACTTCCACTGCTGGACCTATAATGTCCCTTTCCTTTCTGTTCTAATTTCTGCTTTTCCTCTTGCTCTAGCCTTGCCTGTAATCTTGTATAATACTTGCCAAAGCCTTCCCCTCTATACTTCTCTGCTGACATAAAACAGGGATTTCTCTGTCATTAGCCTGTCTTAGTGCTGTTCTCCTGTAATGCAGCAGTGACAATGATGACAAGTCAAACACAAGTTAGAAGTTCTCCCCCGTCTGTATCTGGATGATATGGAATTAAAGCCATATGCATGGTGGAACTGCCATTTCTCATGATTAACCCATATCCTCCTGATCTCTGCAGTTGTCCGACTTCTGGCTATTGGGCAAACCTTGCTCAACTGAAATTTCCAGACCCTATCCCTGACTAATCTGATCACGTCCACAGGTAAGTCAGGAAAATAATCAGTCAGGAAATTTTGGCCATACACCTCAAATTCCTCTTCTGGTGTAGTCCAATTGTAAAATTCCCTGCAAAGAGATTGCGCGAAGGCTTCTTGCTCCTCTGCTTCTGTTGTCCAATGTTTAAAATCCTCCAACCAAGACAGTAGGACCTCTTCCATTCTGAAAGCGAGAATTAGACAATTCTGCCATTCTCATGCATAAGACCTGTGCCGTCTGAACAATTCGCAGGATCGCCAAGTGTTACAGGCTAATTTACTACCTGCGATTTACTCCCTGAAAAACTACTCTACCTGACATTTCTGAATCCAACTGACTTACTTTCTGACTGCACTGACTTCATATAACTTTCATACACACATTCCATCATTACAGTACACCTTTACAGAACCATCTGACTTCATTTCAGCAATAAATAACATGAATACTGAAAACAGTTTACCACTTCAAGACAGGGAAACAATATCTGACTCTGAACTGTTCTTCATAACTTCAGTTTCTGCTTACAGACAGACACGCAGACATGATCTACACCCGCATATGCGCTCTGACTTGAACAGTTACATTCGGGAATTGATAACTCCTCACATCCCTTACTTATGACTATTCATTCCAAAAACTTACACCCCTTCATATCTGACTTACCCTAAAGCTTAACTTGACTTCTAAACTCCTAATACATAACTCTAAGGTGTAGTGTCAACTCAGTCTTAACAAGGATTGTCCACTAACTATCAAAGAACGATGGTATCTACCCTCATAAATAGCACAAACCTGTAATTATAGCAAGCTAAAAAAAATGACACTAGTAAAACCCAAAGTCAAGTGTGAAAGATCAATTGTTGAAGTCCAATCTACAACTGCCAAGTATATATTGCAAGAAGCATGGTATGAACAAAGCACTAGCAATCATTGAGCATGCAACCGATACCGAGAACTATCAAAACTCAATGTGTCAAAGTGGGATACATACAATAGACATAAGTGGCATATATATAGTAGGTCTCAAGAGATACATAAGAGAATTGCTAGATACACAACTCAATGTGTCAAATGGAATACATCCAATAGGCATAACTGTCATATATATAGTAGGTCTCAAGATAACAGAAGAGAATTGCTAGATACACAACTGACCAATCAAGTGTAAATAAGCTCAATACATAGCCAAGAAGGATGAATATATCACTGATAACAACCTGATAGAGATAGGTAATGAAAGAGAATTACTAGATACACAACTAACCAATCAAGTGTAAAGAAGCTCAATACATAGCCAAGAAGGATAAATATATCACTGATAACAACATGATAGAGATAGGTGCTGACTCAAAGCATGAATCAAATCAGCCCACTAGGCAATAGTTGTATCCAAATAACATCTATAGAGAATATACATAACTCAACTGAGTTCCATGGTCTCGAAGTAAACTCAACTGGATAAACCCAAAGCTTTGCTCGAATGAAAAATAGCTAAGTATCTCAAGTGACTCCTACTAGAACAAAATCGAATGCCAAATGAGAAATGCAAGCTCAAAATATTAAGTACATGGCCATTCAAGCATCCAAGTTACATGAAGCATATGCGAAAAGCATAAAATCCAATAGAGTCTTCAAGCATGTAATATCAATGATCACTATAGCAACTGACCAAAGCTGCAATACATGTAGCTGAGCTCATGTGCAAAGCTCAAGACATTCCATAAGCTTATTCAGGTACCTAGCATCAATGTCATACATCAATATGCCCATTGAAGTAGCTGAATATTATCAGATAGCAATAGGCATAGATAGACTTACATACTTAATTACCTTGTTATGATAGTATATAGCACGTATGTCTTGAATAGTAGTTTTAATAGTAGGTCGATATTGAACACAATAAACAACATGTTTGTCCTCAATGTAGTAAACAATAGGTCTATTTGCAACATAGTGAAGAGTAGGTCTCTATCTACAACATGGTGAACAATAGGTGTGACCTATAACATAGTGAATAGTAGGTCTATCCTCCTACATAGAGTAAACAATAGATCTGTCTTGCACATAGTAAACAATAGTTCTATTATATACACAATAAATAGTAGATTTGTCCATGTACAGAGTAAATAGTAGGTCTGTCTTGCATAGGGTAAACAATAAGTTTTTGTTGCACAAAGTAAAAAATAGGTTTGTCTTATTTGTTGCCAAGAAGTAGCCCTCACAAGTTGGAAAGAGGCCTATGAAGTATAGGACTTATGCATACCTTCTTGAGGGGAAGCCATTAAACTGTGAGCTATATATTTCTAAATAAAGCACAATGAAGAGAAGCTCCTCAAACCAATACTCTAATACTAATTGAAGGGAGAAGCTCGAGTGAGAGCATGAGCAAGTGGAAACAATGGAGAAGTGAGATATGGTAAATGGAGCAAGAGAGCAAGAAAGAGAGACTCAAGACCTGGGAACTCAAATGGTCACAATGTGTGACTGACCTTCCCTTATTCAGATGTCACTAAAAGAATAAAGAATAAAGTGATAGTGATAGACTCCTACCACACTTGCAATGTATAGGTGCATGGATACTGTTACGCCCAACAAGAATAGCTTCTTGCACAGTGATTTTCAAGAAGAGGTATGCATGGATTAGCCAACATGTTATCAAGATTTATATCATCTCACATATATGTTTTGGTTAAAGAAGACACTCTATAGGATGAAGTAGACACTTAGAGCATGGTTTGATAAGATCGAAGAATATTTTGTCAACATTGACTTTTATGTTTCCGATGCAAATCACTCACTTTATGTGAGGAATTTTGATGCAAGTTTAGCCATTATAGTCATCTATGTGAAGAGCATGAAAAAGGATGCATTATTGTTGTACTTGCAATTAAATGATTGAACTTTATCAAACTTTATAAAGACAATATACCATGTAATGGGTAATATGTTGATTTGTCTATGCACTAACCATTGACTTTTTGAACTCGTCTAACATGGTTTCAAAGGCTTGATAGTCAGACGTATTTCATACTTGCATGTCATAAAACTTAAAGATTATATCTAAAGACTTTCAAATATTGTCCTTGCACGATCATGCTTCACCACTATCCACATATGTCAGGACAAGAAATGGGCTCAACACTAGTTTTAAGGCTCTAGTCAAAGCTTCTATACTCTCCAAACAACCCCCTAGGCACACGTGGCTAAGAGCATCTAGATGCTACAAAATGATTTATCTAATGAATGAGTTTGTAGACATGAGTTTCAAATTGTAGTCCAATGTACTGCCCATCCCAACTCCAAGCAAAGGGAGTACCCCACACATATAGGTGACTAATACCTCGTTATAGACACAAAAAAAGCATCCCCAACTAATTGATGTGGCTCCTACGGCTCTCCTACACCCCAGGGATTGGCCCCAGGATGTGTTGTCTCAAACATAAAGAATGAAAGTGACAAAATTCTCTCATGACATATATGATGATCCAAGAATATTTCAACCTCACATAATGTCTCCCCTTAGTGTAGGTCACATAGACATATAAATGCTATGCATCCATGAGTTTCCCTTTTGATACCATGCTCAAATGAAAATGCAACGTGTATGACTCATTGTGCTCAAACAATTTCAACCATAAATCAGCCATGTGTCATGCAAAAATAACCTTTTCATTATATCATTTCTCTAATGCTATGCTGCATTGCAAAGGGATAATACCAAGCTAACTCCTACTACTATTCCTCTTCAAACTTAAAACACCCAAAGCCTATATACCATAATGTGCAATGAAATCAGAACTTATTCAAATCTTATCTCTTTTCAGTCCTTTTCTCCCTACTACTTAGGTTTTGTTTTCATGCATAGATGTAAAAGGATTTCATCCTCATTTTTATATAAATAAAAAATATATGCACTTTTCACACATAAATGGAGGTAGAATAAGGCACATCCTCATGCCCTATCCTATTACACATCCACACTCACTCTCTTAATTTTTGATACTTTTTCACCCATTAAAACTAAAATTTCTTTATTTTTTCCTTCAAAAAGACAATTTTATGATTTTCTCTATTTATTTGGACATAAATTACTAATATTTCTTGATTTTTTGATTTATTTGACTAGTATGAACTATGATCCATCAACGTATCAATTATTATTCCATACAAACAAAAATAAACCCACAAAACCCAACAATAACTCCATTTATGCATTAAATCTCACATCTTGGGTTTTGCGATTTTGATCTTGTTTATGTAAATAACTGCAAGTGACTAAGTTTTTTATGATTTCAGACATTATAAATATAATTCAAGCATTTTCAACTGCATTCCACGATAGACACAAGAGGTATAACATAATATGCAATAAATTGGTACTTACCCTAAATCTTGCACGCATTGGTGAGTGAAAATGAGCGACCGGGGACATGACGCTTCATGAAGTCAAGTGGGTAACACATGCAAATTAAGGGGAAGCAAGGGGCAACTTGAAAAATTAAGGGAAAAAGTAAAAACGTGAGTAGTTCTTTTTGGGGAAAAAGAGAAGAGAAGTGTTGGACACAATACAACACAACATGTGAGAGAGAGAGAGAGAGAGAGAGAGAGAGAGAGAGAGAGAGAGAGAGAGAGAGAGAGAGAGAGAGAGAGAGAGAGAGAGAGAGAGAGAGAGAGAGAGAGAGAGAGAGAGAGAGAGAGAGAGAGAGAGAATCTTGCAAGCTAAAGAAGGGAGAAATTCGAAGCTCAAAAGAAGAACAAACTGTCAGGAAAAAGAGACCGTGAAGTTGAAGTTATTGGAGCTGAGAAGCAAGATGGTAGAGCTGCTAAAGTCAATGAGCTGATGCGAGTTCTCAGTTCTCAGATGATAGTAATAAGAGTCTCCTTTTGTCTTGTTTTCTTCTATTGCTTTGTGGAGCAGTTTGTTGCGTGGGGTTGCCATCCCTAAAAAATAAGAATTGTGTGAATCTGAAAGCTCTTGTTGTCAAAGTCTATGCCATGGTTGTTTCTGCATCAAATCTTCTCTAAAAGTGGTAAAATCTGAGCTTGAAAGTTTGAACTATTTAAGTGTTGAGTTGAAGTCTCAGTAAGGAGAAAGTGACCAGGAATTTTCGATCATGTGTTCAGTGGAGTCATCTTGTGGGTTTTGTTGAGGGAAGATCCTGCGTCTTTATCATGTGGTGTTGTCTTGGGGGTTGTTAGAGGCCAACTACCCAATTCACCCACCATAGATTGGTGCCCCTACTGAGGATCTCTCGTGTTGAAGACCTCTTGTTAATATTATTAGTTGGGAAGTGTAAGGTTTGGAAACCAACCTATACACAAACTCAAGCATGGCGGCTTTTGGATATGAACCCTTCTTTGGTATTGAAAATGAGGATGCTAATCAGTTTATCAAGAGATTGGAGTGGATAGCTTACCAAGATCGAAGAGACACTGATGCAGATAAGTTTCGAATGATCAGCATGGTGCTTGAAGGTTCTGCAAGATTATGGTGGAACTCACTGAATGAAGAGACAAGGGTGAATTGGAATGAAGTAAAAAATGAGTTCCTTACAAAGTCTGTAACTAAGAAAACTCCTGAAAGTTTATGGAAGTCTTTGGAGAAGATGTTTCAGGGAGAAAACAAGGAAGTGTCTAAATTTGCAACGAGATTTGAAGCAAAGTGGATAGAAATTGCACAGAGTATAGAGCAACCTCCCATGATGTTCTTGAAAAAGAACAAGTTTGTTTCATTGCTCAAACCTGAAATTAGAGAAAAAAATCTGATCAAAGACCCTGATACGTATGAAGATGCAGTCAAAATAGCCAAGGAAAAGCAAAGGAAAATACAATTGAGGTCAGATCAATCAAGAGGTATTACTGTGCATGCACTTTTACGGCCTCATCAAGCTGACAATGTTGCAGAAATGCATGACAACAAGCTGTAAATCTTCATGGGGCATTTGAAAGAGCAGAGAATGGACTCAACAAGGTCATAGAAAACCTAACAATGTTGTGATTAATAAATTGCAGGAACAGTTGGCAAATCTGAATTTGAATATGAGCCTATTGCAGGCAAGGAAACCTCAAATGCAACCTAGATTTAGAGGACCAAGGAATAGATGGGAAAACTTTGAATGCTTTAATTGTAGGGAGAGAGGTCATATTGCTCTTGATTTTCCTTATCCAAGAAGAACACGAGGGGAGATGTATCCCATGCCACAAGGGAATGCTAGGCAAGATGCTAGACCTCAACAGGAACAAAAGGCCACTTGAACCAACTAGGTAACAGCTGGAAAGAAAACCTAATGAAGGCACATCATGTATGAATCTGATTGAAACCAGTGTGTTTGATGATGGAGAAAATGCAGATGTTTTTGCTAATAAGAGAGTCAGAGAGAGGGATACTGAAACTGAAACTCAAAGGGCAACAACGATTAAAAAGGGAAAATAGATTGCAGATGATCCAAAAACTAGCAGGAAAGCTAGACAACGAAGGAAGATTCAAATGGGGGACTTTTCTTTGGGAGTCAATCAAGTTCCTTACAACTTGCTTGAGGATTTAAAAGGTTAAAAGGCTGATGTTACATATGGTTAGCTACTGCAGATGAACTCATCTTTGAGGAGGCAATGGCATGGTTTGGTTAGCATCAAGAAAGGAAAAACGCAAACTGGGCATGTTGGAGTGGTATACCTATTAGATGTGAAAGATATTATACCTGTCATGGACTCATGGATACATGGAAGGAAAATTGATCAAGTTTATGTTGATGGTGGTACACAAGTTTGTGTAATCACTGAAGAAGCAATGTTGCAAAAGCATCTTAAAATGACAAGGAAGTCACTGTTTAAGGTTAAAATGGCAAATAGCTCAAAAGTGAAATGCTTGGGAGTCATTGAGAACTTAGAGATCAACATTGGAGGCCAAAGAGCATGTTTGGATTTCCATGTTATGCCTGAAAAACTTGGGGCATGTGCTCTCATTTTGGGACAATCGTGGTTGATTGGTATGAGATCCAAACAAGATTGATATAGAGGTCAATTGGAGCTCTATCTAGAAAAGCTAGTTCATAAGAGGGTGATCTTTGACATGAAAATAGGGTCCGTCATTCAAAGTGGACATGAAAGTGATGTTAGAGGTGATGAAAGTAGTGATTCAAAAAATTCTAGCCTTGATGAGGAAGATAGAGAATAGGAAGCTAGCCTACTCTCTAGGGATGTTGATCTCTTCAGGTTGTCAATCCAGGGTTGAAAAAAAGAGAAAAAAGTGGTAAATATTGCTGCAGGAAGTGCAGAATTCATGAAGGAAACATGTGATCAACAACTTGAAATGAATGTTGGACTGCCTAAGCTTATGAATATGTAGGAAATGACTTGACTAATGATAAAAGAGATGAATATTCAGCCATTTTTTAGAAATACCCAAAACTGTTTGCTAGAATACCACCAACTAAGGGGTACCAACAGCATTATGCACCATATCAAATTGAAAGAAGGGTGTAAACCAGTGGCTCAAAAACTTAGAAGACTTGGTACAATTCAGGAAAATGTACTTAAAGCTAAAATTCAGAAGTTGCTTGATGCTGAATTTATCTATCCTATTGATGATGCAAAATGGGTGTCTCCTATTGTAATCAAACCAAAGAAGAATGGAAAGTGGAGAGTATGTGTTGATTTCAAGCCTCTTAATGTAGCTACTAAGAGGGACTACTATCCTCTTCCGTTTCAGGATGAGATATTGGATCAAGTGGCTGGTCATGAATTTTAGAGTGTGTGCGATGGATACTTTGGATATTTCCAAATCAGAATAGCAGAAGAAGATAAGAAGAAAACAATGTTCATTACCCCATGGGGATGCTTCTGTTATAGAGTGATGCCTTTTGGTCTGATGAATGCATAGACCAGCTTTTCAAGATGGGTTAGTTGGGTATTTGCCCCTCTCATTGGGAAATCTTTGCGGGTATTTATGGATGACTTTTGTGTGTACAACTCAAGGGCCTTACACTCTAAAAAGCTTGATGAATTTTTTTGCAGACTTGATGAGGATGGTAGTCAGTTGAACCCTGATAAATGTAAGATAGCAAGAACTAGAGTGATACTCTTGGGTCATGAAGTGTTTGCTAATGGTATTTCACCCGAGCCTAGTAAAGTGGAGGCTTTACTTCTTATGGCTTCTCCAAAAACTGTAAAAGAACTAATGAGGTTTGTTCAAAAGTTGATGTATCCATCAAGGTCATTCCATATGCTGACTGAATATGTATATCCTTTATAGAAAGTAACTCAAAGGGATCCTTTAGTTTGGACCCAAGTTGAAGAGGATGCATTCTTGCATATTAAAGAAAAGTTAAGCACTTTGCCAATTCTTATGTATCCAAATTGCGATGAACCTTTCTTCATTAGCATTAGTGTTGGGAAAAATGCAATGGGAGCCGTTTTAATGTAGAAGGGAGAAGGGATGTCTTATATGAGGCCGATGTTTTATATAAGCAGATCTATTGGAGTGACTAAAAAAGCTCGGATGGAAGAAGAATTGTTGGTATGGGGGCTAGTATATGCAATTAAAAGATAGAAATCATACTTGATTCAAAGACCATTTGTAGTACTTAGTGGTTCCCAGTTGCTTCCATGAGTTTTGCGATCTGTTGAAAATGCTTCAAGAGTTACTAAATGGCTGTTGGCTTTGCAAGAATTTGAATTTACATGTTTGAAGGAGGATACTGTAAGAACTAGCTTGGCTGATATCTTGACTTATAAAGAACCTGTTGAAAATGTAGTCGTTATAAGACGAAAACTGATTCCGCATTCACAAATTCATGAGGAGATGAAGGATAAAGATGCTACCTTGTTTTTTTATGGCAGTTACAGAAGAGAGCTAAAAAAGGGAGGATTGGGTTTTGTCATTATGGATGCTGAAAATCAAGAAGTCTTTTCTGGAAGTCAAGAGAGTAAAGAGATACAAAGTAACAATGAAGCTGAATATGCGAGTTTACATGCTGGTCTAAAACAGTGTATTTAGCTAGGATACAGAAAGATAGTTGCAAAAGGAGATGCTATGTTGGTGGTTAGACATGTTCAAAATGTTTGGAAAGACAATAAAGATATTTTGAAGGACTGGTTTTTTAAGATAAAAGGCCTCATGAGGCAGTTGCAAAAATTTGAAATTTGGCATGTTGGTAGGGAAAACAACCATAGAGCTCATGAATTGGCTAAAAATGCACTTTCCCAGTATGTTGCTGCCATGAGTATGGATAATTCTAGATATGAGGGTAGGGAAAGACTTCATCTGATTGAAGAGTTTCTAAAAACTGGGGAGTTAAAGTCATTGGATGATAAATACAAAAGGTATACCATTATTAGAAAGACCAGGGCATATGTGCTCATAAATGATCAGTTGTACATGAAGGGAATTGATAATGTACTAAGAAGGGTGCTGGATAGTTATGAGAATCCTGCTTGTTTATCTTCCTGTCTCATGAGGAAACATGTGGTGGTCATTTTGGTTTTGAGCTTACCAAAAGGAAAATTCTACTAGCAGGACTTACTTGGCCTAGTTTAAGTGCTGATGTTGCTCATTGGAGTAAAAGTTGTCATGCTTGCTAGTCATATGCAAAAAGGGTACTAATTCCAAAACCTGCTAAAGCCATTGTTGCCTATGGAATCTTTGAGAAGTGGGGTTTGGATTTTTTTGGTCGTACAAAAATAGGAAAGTCTTACATCATTACTGTAGTTTATTATATGACCAAATGGCCTGAAGCTAAGGCTACAAGGAATTGCAAGAAAGAGCATGTAACTCAGTTCCTCATGGAGGATATATGCTGCAGATTTGGGATACCACTTGACAGATCAAGGTCCTAGCTTTAGTAATAAGCTATTGAGAGAGTTAACAGGGAAACTAGACTTGAAACACAATTTTGCTACTCCTTATTATCTTCAGTGCAATGGATTGGTGGAAGCATTCAATGGAACGTTACATAAGATTCTCTATAAGCTGGTGGAGAATCATCCTAAAGGTTAGGACAATTATTTACATCAAGCTTTGTGGGCTTGTAGAACAATGCAGAAGATAAGTACAGGATTCACCCCTTTTCAGTTAGTATATGGTCAAGATGCTTTATTACCTATGAATGTCATGTTTCCTACGATGGAGTTTGTAAGAAAGCATCAATTAGATCATACAAAATTGGGAATTGACAGAGGACTGAACTTGCAAACCCTACAGTTGGATAGGCAACAAGCAATGGATTGTTATGAAAAATAGATTGTGAAGAGAAAGGAATGGTTTACTACACAGCTGAAGAAGAAGAATCTTGTAGAGGGAATGCTGGTTATGAGATATGACAGTAGCTTGGACTCTACTTTTCAAACCAAGTTTCTAGTTAGATGGGAAGGACCTTTCCTCATAAAGCAGAAGTTTGAAAATGGCACTTACTTGCTACAAGATTTAGATGGGACTGTTCACAATTGTAGAATCAATGGGTTTCGTCTAAAGAAATATATATGCAGGATCCTACAACTCAAGGGGATGTAAGTAATGTACATATTGCACATAAAGTAGGTTGCTTCCAGTTTATTGTTTGGGGCAGATTCAGTTTTCTAAAATATGGTGTTGATTAGATGGTTGTAAACGATGGACAGCATATTCGAAGTGTGCTTTGACACCTACTAAAGGTCTCTGTCAAGTTTGGTGTTGATCCGAGCAAGAATGCAAGAGTTATGGTCTCTGGAAGGTTGAAGTGGACAACGTGCAAGAATTTATGACTGTAGATTGTGTAGAGCTGTTTCAAGATAGCAGATCAAGGTATTTGACTCTGAGTTGTTCTGAAGAATTGTAGATTGGAAAGAGAGCTACAACTTTCCTTTTTGAAGCTTGGCAATCCAAGGTCTGATTAGAAAGTTATGAGTTGTTCTGTGCTATGCTTTATGAAGCAAATTTTCAAAAAAATGTGTTTGTCTTTGCCAGATGTTTTTGAAGCTTTTAATACAGGTTTGTTCACACTTTGTGTTCCGAACCAGGGGGTGGCTAATCATGGTGAGTGAAAATGAGTGACCGGGGACATGATGCTTCATGAAGTCAAGTGGGGTAACACATGCAAATATCATTTTTTTGTCTTTCTAACACTTACCCGTAGCGGGAGTCGGGTTGATAAAAAGAAATCCCAAGTGGTATCATGCATGTTTGACACGTGGTTGAGATATTTCAATTTTGAGACATGTGCTTCATGTAGGAAGAGAAGAAAATGTGTTGTCATTTTTGATCTTGAGTCCCCGAGTGGAATTTTACGTGGCAAGGGGCATGTTTGCCATCTAGCAATTAAGGGGAAGCAAGGGGCAACTTGAAAACTTAAGGGAAAAAGTAAAAACGTGAGTAGTTTTTTTTGGGAAAAAAGAGAAGAGAAGTGTTGGACACAATACAACACAACAAGAGAGAGAGAGAGAGAGAGAGAGAGAGAGAGAGAGAGAGAGAGAGAGAGAGAGAGAGAGAGAGAGAGAGAGAGAGAGAGAGAGAGAAGAAGAAGAAGAAGAAGAAGAAGAAGAAGAAGAAGAAGAAGAAGGCAGAAATCTAAAGCTAAGAAGAAGAAGAACAAACTGTCAGGAAAAAGAGACCGTGAAGTTGAAGTTATTGGAGCTGAGAAGCAAGATGGCAGAGCTGCTGAAGTCAATAAGCTAATGCGAGTTCTCAGTTCTCAGATGATGGTAATAAGAGTCTCCTTTTTGTCTTGTTTTCTTCGATTGCTTTATGGAGCAATTTGCTGTGTGGGGTTGCCATCCCTAAAAAATAGGAGTTGTGTCAATATGAAAGCTCTTGTTGTCAGAGTCTATGCCATGGTTGTTTCCGCATCAAATCTTCTCTAAAAGTGGTAAAATATGAGCTTGAAAGTTTGAACTGTTTAAGTGTTGAGTTGAAGTCTTAGTGAGGAGAAAGTGATAAGGAATTTTGGATCATATGTTTAGTGGAATCGTCTCGTGGGTTTTGTTGAGGGAAGATCCTCGGTCTTTATCCTATGTTGTCTTGGGGGTTGTTAGAGGCCAACTACCCAATTCACCCACCAATGTGGCACATTGTATTTTGAAAATTAGAGCCACTGATGCCATCACACAACCCCGTTGACGCTCACCTTTATGCTTCCTTGTTCCATTCTTCACATCTCATCACAATCCGATACCTATTACCCCTTATCACATCAAGGCCATTCGAACAACAATTATGGCAAGAGAGAAAGAGGAGAGAGAAAGATTGAAATTTGAACTTTTCATAGAATGCATCAATTCTCTTGCTGTCTATGGCAATATGCAGCAAAGAAATTACGGATCTTATGGGCAGGAGGAGGAGACATATTTCAGAGGGGCACAAAATCCCAATTTCAAAGCAAAAATGGGGTTGCCAAAAAAAATTGCCCCCCCATTCATGATGTTTTTTCATATCTTGGCTCTCTTAAGTCTAATTAAAATCTAACTTGCCAAATAATTGGTTCAATCTCATCACATTTGCATTGTTTGGAAGTGGTTTCAAGGCCAAATGGAGAGGTAAATGACATTGGATTTGTGATTCGATTGAACGAGTGGCTTCCTAGCATTGAAAATTATTACCTTCATCTCCTTCACTTACTTTTTAGCTTCCAGATTAGGTAGCTGCTTTATAATGCAAAACCTTGCAGCCATTAAATGGGGGGGAGGGGGGCAAACGGGACTTTGACTGGACAAATGGACATTTGCATTGGATTTTGTTGTCGAAGTGTACCTAAAAAAACTCTAGCTCATTGATCCTCCATGATCGACACATTTTCTAAAAAAACACCACTTTTTTTTACTCTCATGCTACTTTTGCACTTTAAATTCCACCTTAAAATTAACTCTCATTGGTGACCATGAGATAGGGTGACTCAACCCATCAGACCCACAAATATATCTGCACACACACAAACATAAAGAGCATCAAGCTGCTTTAAACAAAACACACAACACATCTCTCGTCCTACCCCTTGACAAAATCAATGCATGAATTCCACGAGGGATAGGTAAGCACAATTTGACAAAGAGATCCAAAACTAGTTGCTAACCAATTGCTCCAACATAGACTTGCTAAAAGAACTATCAAAGAATTCATTTAAAGTGGTGATTTGATCTACGTACCTTACCTAAGACTACTGGACTAAGAACTCCTATTAGGCAAGTGCTCTTATAGTCTATTTTATTTATATTTTTCCTTTTTGGCTCAATCTCTATTCTTCATTATTTTGCACTAGGATGTGTAAAAGGAGGGAGCTGAGTATATTGTGATCCAAGGAGAACAGGGTATTGGCCTCATGTATATAGTCTTGATATCTAAGAACCTACCAAGCTCTCCCAAGGTGACATGATTTTTCTTTTTATTCCCACTCACTTTTATTTTTGCTCCAACCATCCTCATATTCTTTGTGGCAAAATGCCACCCCTAGGAAGACAAGGCATTGACCCCAGGTCTGACTCATCCCTCAAAACTAACCAAGCCTTTGCAAGGCAACAAACATCAGCTCTTTGAAATTTTTATTTCTTTTAATTTTCTTATTTTAGGGGTTAGAACCCATTTTTACACACCTCCATACTATACATATTTCACATATGTTTATCATTTTTCTCTTTTGTTTATCAAGCTTTCTTAACTGCCTCACAACTAATAGGGATTCCTAGAACCAACTTCCTAGCAGGCTAGTAGGACAAAATCACTAGGGCTACCCTCTAAAGCAACTCTTCACATGCTCACTAACAATGTCTTCGCAAGAGGTGGACAACTACTCAAAACTCCCCAAACATTCTTGACCTAATCTTGGGACATCATGCCTTGATTGTCGATCCCTGGCAAAAGAAACAAATTCCCCAAAATACACATAACACATTCTGCTTAAGGGAGAAAAAAACATAGAAAGGAAAGATATCACTTGGACTAGCCACAAAAATCTTCCATGTAGCAATTGGCTCCCTCTAGGTGGGCTCCTTAAAACTCGTCTAGTACAGCACTAAAACAAAGAACCATTATACACATCAGCACCAAACAAACACATAGCCCTCTTGGCCTAATAAGATAAATCATTTTTCTATAAAACAAATGACCCTTTTGGCCTAACAAAATATAACCTTTCACTACAAAAGAAATGGCCCTTTTGGCCTAACAAGATATAACATTTCACACCAATCAACAACCTTCATCAAATGAAAGCAAACCCTTGGTCCCCAAATAAACCCTAATGAAGTACAAAACTAGACCAAGGGGAAGGGCTACTCAGACCCTACACTAAATAAATCAAATTATTAGTTAATCCTCCTATAAAATGGCAAGGGGAGTCCATAAAATATGCCATTCAATGATCCGATGCATCCATGAAAGAATAGGAAGATGGTCAATCGCTACCTGGCTCATAACCCATACTAGCCATCTGTGGCCAAAATAGAACATGTTAGTAAAAGCAGTCCCCATAGGAGCCCCGGGCTAATATCAAGAGGCAATTGTAAAAACACCTCAAGATCACAGTTGAGAAAGATATCTTCAACAAAGGCATAATTAGCCAAGGAGTTTGCAAAGCAATTCTACTAATGAGGAATCAACCACCAAAATAGAACATGTAAGCCAAGCAGTCCCCATAGGAGCACTTGGCTAATATCAAGAGGCAATTGTTAAAACACCTCAGGATCACAGTTGAGAAATATATCTTCAATAAAGACATAATTAGCCAAGGAGTTTGCAAAGTGATTCTACTGACGAGGAATTAGATGGCAAGTCACTGCCTCAAAGATCTCAAGGATTCCAAGACAGCATAATGATACATCCTTAGAATAGGATCCCTCACACTATAGGTCCCGTTCAATTGGTTGATCACTAAAACTGCAAGTTTCTTTTCACCAATAACTAGTGAATACCACTATATTTAGCTAAATTTAGCCCCATAAGAAAGCCTTACATTCTACCATGTTGTTAGTGAAAGTGGTGTCTAAATGCACTCTCATTTTCAAAATCATTCAACAATGGGGGTCTTTTATGACAACCCCAACACTCGCATGCTTAGCAAGTCCTCAAGAAGATCCATCAAAATATAATGTATAAACCAAGGCTTCATTGTTGTAACCTACCATGATAGTAAATCCTACTTATACTTATGATAATCAAAGTCTAACTGAGAGAGGGGATATAAGGTAGGTACAATCCCTCCTTCCTCACTAAACTCAATGGGGATGTAAGTAAGAACCTGGTGACAATAATGGAAATAGACTCGAATGTTCCATATGAAAGATCCATCTTGCCACTCATCAGTAATGTGATAACCCTTACTCCACTAGATCACTTTGCCTCGGTAGTAACACTATTCTAAATACGGATACTCAAGATAAGAAATAACTTTTTCCATCCCAGATTCTTGGTAGCCGCTTTGCACAAACTTTCTATAAAAACTAGCAAGACCTAGAAAAGAACGTAACTCATGCACATTTTTGGGTATGGGCCAATTTAAAATTGCTTCTATCTTTTTAGGGTCAACCTTAATACCTTCTGATGAAACAATGTGACCTAGATATTCAATTTCTATTTGAAAGAATTCACTCTTTTCTGGATTAGCATACAATTGATTATATTTTAACAACTTGAAAACTAAAGACAGATGTTCATAATGCTCATTCTCATTTTTACTGAATACCAATATATCATCAAAGAATACTATAAGACAATGTTGATATTTCAGAAATATGTGATTCATCATTTGACTAAATGTAGTAGGTGCATTAGTTAGACCGAAAGGCATCACTAGAAATTCATAATGTCCAAATTGTGTTCTAAATGCAGTTTTGAATATATCAGATTTATTTAATCTCACTTGATGATAACCAGATTTAAGATCTATCTTACTGAATATGGCAGAACCTTGTAGTTTATCCATAAGATCATCTACCCTAGGAATTGGACATATATTCTTAACAGTAATTTTATTCAGGGCATGATAATCAATGCACATGTGATAAGTATTATTATTCTTCTTTACTAATAAAATAGGTGCACCAAATGGAGAACTACTAGGTCTAATTAATCCTCTGTTTAGCAATTCCTCTACTTGATTTTGAATTTCTTTCTGTTCAATTTGATTATGCCTATATGGTGCTTTACATGGTGGTTGTGTACCAGGGATTAAATCTATTTTGTGATCTTCAAGACGTGAAGGTGGTAGTCTAGGTGGTAAATCATCAGCAAAACAATCTTTAAATTGAGCAAGAAAATGTTTATGCCTAGGATGCATATGTTTTTCTTTAGCTTGAAGCTCATTGACCCAAATTAAATAAGATTTACTACTTTTACGTAAGGCACATTTAGCTTGAGTATGAGTAAGCAGTGGAAAATTATTGGATGCATGCATACCATGCAATGTAATTTGTTTTCCTTGAAAATGAATTTTAATTGAATGTGTGGAATAATCTATGACAGGATTATACTGATGACGCCAAGGCATACCTAGGATAATATCACTAGATTGTAAAGGTACAACTAGGAAATTTCTTCGTTCAATGTATTCACCTTTAATTTCTAAGTCATGCACTTCTTGTGTTCCATTATATCTTGTGCCTAAGAATGTTGCTTTAATGCAATAATGTGTAGAAACAGTTTGTAAATTCAATTCTTTCACTAACTTTGCAGAAATAAAATCATGTGTGCTACCATCATCATGCAAAATAATCTTTTCTTTACCATGCACTAAACATTTCATTGTCAACAAAGAATGTGGAGTTGGCATACCTAGTAAAGTATTTGAAGAGGTAGCAATGTCGGCATCATCTTTTGTAAAGTCAGGCATTTCCTCACGTTCTTCATCTTCCATTGCTCCAAGATAATTGATATGGACAAGTGGTTTCTTCGATTGGCAATTGGCTGCTAGATGTCCAGGTTGATGGCATTTGTAACAAACTATAGGTTTGGCTTTAGATACGTTATTGGCAATGGCGGAAAGTCTAGGAATATTAGGATTTGGCTGTGAGGATGGTTTAGGGTTTTGATTGGTATTTGATGGCAAAGCAGGTGGTTGTGTCCAAGACTTATGGAAGGAAGATGGAAGAAAATGACTTTGATTAAATCTTCGGAAATTTGAGTTGAATTGCTTGGAACCATAGTTACCATTTGCTTGAAATTATTGTGGATGCTTGTCTCTTTCTCAAATCTTGTCTTCAGTGTCATGAGCCAAAGAAATTGCATCTTCAAGAGTTGTAGGCTTGAACATATTGACTTCAGCATAGTAATGTCCAAGTAAGCCATACATAAATTTGCATTTGTGAGTCGCTTCAGGTACGTCTTCAAGCATGCGGAGTTGCAGTAGGGCATTCCAAAAACGTTCAGTGTATTGGGAAATAGGCTCACGATCTCTTTGCTGTAGAAGATCCCATTGCTTTATGGCTTTTTCATGGAATTGAGGAGGAAGGAAATTTTGCAAAAACTTCTTTTTGAAACTCTCCTAGGTAGTGGGACAATCAATGCTCTTGCGAACCACAATCCACCAAAGAGATGCTCAATCGACTAAATGATTAGTGACACATTTAATTTTGTCTTTTTCAGCATATGTCTCTTCATGAAAGTAATCATCAAACTGACTGATAAATGCAAGTACAGTCTTTCCATCTCGAGTTCCATTGAAAGTACAAAATTTGAAATTTCTTTTACTTATCTTTGTTTCTTTGCGGATGAATTGAGCTTTGAGCGTCGCATTGATAGTACGTCAAATAAGATCTTCGGGTTGCGGTTCATCTTTGTCGGTGGTAGATCGTTGCAAATTGGCCAATTGTACTTGCAAAGCTTGTCGAGCTCTTCGTTCTTCATCAAGTTGCATCATAATTAAATCCAATTTTTGTTCCATCGTTGGTTCAGGAAGATCACCTTCGGCCACTAAATCGTCTATATTTTGTTCCATCATCCTGTAAAAATCCAAAAGACTTCACACTCTCGAAATCTGATTAGCGGGATAAGCGTTGCTCAAAGTCGGGTATACAAGGCTTATATATTTTTGTTTGGCTTATATGGTCTTTGTCTTTTGCGGTTGCGGTGTTCGTAGTCTTTGTAGAAACTGTGTATGACCTTCTGCGTGTGCTGAAACTGGTTCAGCAAGTCTGCATGTGTGAATAGAGTCTTCCAGGGAGCAATTCCGTAATTCTGTGCTTCTGCGCAAGAACAGTCTTTATGGGAGTTGTTGAAGTTAATCTATGGTGACTTGATTAACCTTTGTGACTTGCAAAATTTAGAGTAGTAGAGAACTTAGTGAACTTAATGGATCAAAAGCTTAAGTAACTAAGCTCAATATGATCTGTCGACAATTTTTTTGGGGGGGGGTCCATTTTTTTCACCGTTTTTGACGCCAGCATGCCGCCCGTTGATGAATTCGCAGTTTGAAGCTTTAATAAGCTTCTTTTAAGCTTATAACTAAGCTTACTTAAGCTTTTAAACTTTTTTTTTGAATATGGAAGCTTATCTGTTCTCTGTTCAAAACGACTTGATGAAGGAGATGTTGACGTGGTCCTCCGCCTCCTCAGGCCGGTCCTTCGCAATCAGAGGCTACAAACAGAGGTTCTTGACCGCCAAGAATCCACTCGTATCGACCGTTCGCAATGAAACTCACTGTAGAGCTCGATTGTTCCAACAGCTCCACCTTCGCGCAAGATGGGTAGCGATTGGAAGCTCTCGATCTCAGCTTCGCTCTAATACCATTGGTGCACAGATCGGATGCCGTAAGCGCACATAGTGAGCATCAGAAGGTCCCCAAGAACAAAAGAACTCTACTTTTTACACACAAATCAATGTAGAAGACTTGCATGACATGAACAAGAGACCAATTGGGTGCAATCTCCCCCCATGCCTTGTGTGAGCGCTTCACAAAGCATGTATTTTATGTATTAATCATCCTCAAGCTCAAATAATAGCCCAAATTACAAAGTAGAACGCTTTTGGCTTTTGATTTTGCTTTAGTGCCAAATAGAAATAAAGCTAATGGGCACCCAACAAGTCAGGCATACCCAATACAATGTCCAAATACAAATATCTAAATCGTGTGCCCATGCGCATACAAAAATAATAAATAAATATCAAATGCCTTAATAAATAGGCGCCTACAAAATATAGGCGCCATGCCTAAGGTATGTGTCCATCAAAATATAGATGATAACTCGAATACACGCTATCCTCCAATGCTTTCCACCGCCACTGCTGCTATCTCTACACAACAACTGAAGCATTCACAATTGTTAGTAAAATAATACAATTAAACCGACAAAAGTGAATACCTAGCAGTCTTCAGCTACATAAATAAATCAATTGGTTAGAAATCAATCCTAACCTTAATTTATCACGAGTGCGCACTCTAAACTCATAAACGCTTATTAGTTTAATATGCATTTTGCAGAATCACCCGCTATGGAATCACCCATGTACACACTAAATTAACAAAACGCCCGAAAAGGATAGGTGTCCTCATCAACTTCTCGCATAAAGAATCCACTTTGTGTATGAGCCCTGATAATAAAAGTTTACGGAATCCACCGTAAAACCTCATGGAATCCACCATGGCACGGAATCCACCATGAAATATGCCTCCTGGCATCAGAAAAATCTTATAAGGGCCATCCCACGTGGATTCTAACTTGCATAGAAATAGCTCATGATAGGCATCATAATATAGGACTAATTGATCTTTGGAAAAATTATGCTTCCTAGCATGAAGATCATGAAGTGCTTTTATCCACTTCTTCCCTACTTTCTAATGTAACAAGGCTTGTAATCTAATCTCATCAAGATATGCTAGGGAAGTAAACCTTTCTTGCAATGCTTCCTCTTCACCCAAAGAATGGTTTAGAGCAAATCTTTATTGTAGACAACTCAATCTCCAAAGGTAAAACACAATCTTACCCATATATTAATTTGAAAGGGGTGTGGCATGTAGCTCTTTTAAATATTGTACTATAAGCCCAAATAGCCACATGCAACTTTTTATCCCAATCACACTTACCTTCTGATATCGTCTTAAATAAAATACCCACAAGCTGCTTATTGGTACTCTCTACTTCAAAAAATGTGTCCCATGGTTAGACACAAGCTCTTTAGGTAGACCAAAACTACAAATAATTTGCTCCAAAATTAAACTAACCATCTCCTTGGTATTATCCTTCATCATGGCACATGCTTTAAACCACTTTGTAAAATAGTCTGTTGACACAATGATATAATGCTTTCTTGTAGTAGACGAAGGATGCATAGGTCCAACAAAATCAATGCCCCACTTCTCAAAGGGCAAGGTAACTAGAATGGGATTTAGTGGCATCTTACAATTTTCCCTAGCATCGTGTCTCTGATAGATATCACAACACTTAACATATGCAAATGGGTCTTGAAAAACCATCGGCCACCACCAATAGCTAGCACGTAAAATTTTTTGAGTAGTAAGCCATCTAGTAAAATGACCCCTACATGTTGTGTCATGACGTCCTCTATAATAAATGGCACCTCATGAGACACCATGCAATGATGGTATACCCTCAAGTAAGTTACTCATGAATATATATGTGCATCACATGGGTTCAAAATAAGGTATTTTTTAAATACTATTTTTATACATTTTTTACACACAAAAGGGTGTAATATAAGGGGGCTATTTACAGATTGAATAGAAAAGGGTTATGTTTTCTTCATGAAAAAATCACAGATAAGGATATTTATAAATAGGCCCTGAACGCACGTGATGTAGAGAATATAAATATAGTAACTTCCATAAGGATATACCTCATCCACTCCCCTTATGTACAAGACACCGACTATAATGGAAAAGCGAAGTGCATGTTGCTTAATCTTCCTCTTCTTTGATTTAGAAAGACTTTTCACGAGGTTGCTTGTGGATAGATAATGCATAATCGATGCATATCATGATGGGATTGAGGCTGCATCAATCTCGCATAGATCCTCACAGTCACTAATATCAGCCCACTCTTCCTTAGGCTCATCAAAATCTACTAAATATTCAACAATTCCTTGTAATTTTGCATGAGGGCCAAAAACGTTTCAAAATGGCACTCGTAAGAAAATGATTAAGTTGCTAATTAGAAGAGGTTTAGAATACAAAAACCCTCCAAATTTGGTTGCCTGGACGTGATTAATGAGAGAATATATGATTCATTTAAGAGGTCGGGCATTAAATATCTTCAATCTTTAATGGACATTAAGTGTCACTTTTTCAATCTTATTCTCTTGAAAATTGCAAAATCTTGTATTTTTTAATTTTTACACCAAAAGATGCTGCTCGTTTGTGTTCCTAAGTAATGTCAATATTGTTTTCTATGAGAAAATCCAAGAGCTTCTCACAGGCTGTAACATCTCTAATTTGAGAAAGCCCTGGGACCCTCACATGAGACTTTGAAGCCTTCCTTGAACCTTCACCTGTCATTGTCATATGAGATGCTATTGAAACATCTGAAGCAACTGACTCCTTTGTCATTGTGGGCTCAAGGACTCTTTTCCCCTTTAAAGATGTGGAGGCAGACATGTGTGACATTTTTGTTCTTGACATATTCTTGAATAAATAGCTCTGTAGACTACTTGCCTATACAACACGAATATAAACGTATAAAGCTCTTGAAGTGCAACCCTCGCTCCATGTTGAAAGATCAAATTATACAACATGAATAGAAGTGTTTATGAATCTCAAAACTCCACCATCGCGCCATTTCGATTCGCAAGTCAATTGGGATTCTATACATACAACGCGAAAGAAGGAAACATGTGTGAGAAAACCTTGTGCAAGGACTAGCTAATACGACACGATTAGAGAAAAATCGGCACCTTCATATTCACCTTCTCACGCCTTGCGGAAGGACTTTGGAAATTGCGGAAGAAATTTGCCTTTTGGAAGTGCAGTGGAGGATGAGAAGCAAATATGATGCGATAAAGGGAAAATCAAAACCTTGTTATTCACTTTCTTGCAATGTTTCAGTGTACATTGCCTTGGGGATGGACTTTGGGAATGTGCTTGCTTCGATGTGCATGGAAGACGACTTTGACAAGGGTAGATGTAGTAATTTCTACGACGAAGTGGACGAAATGACGTGCGGGTTGGGAACAATATTATGAACGAGGGGATGACATGGATTATGGACGAAGTACAGGATGTGGGGGTGATGGAGTGGGTGACGTCCCGGGAACGGGATTATGGACGGACGTGCATCTGTGATTAAGAAGGGGACGGAGAATTCGGACTTGAAAGGAGCTAAGGGGAGAAGGAAATGAAGATGGAGTCGAGGGGAGAAGTGAAAGTAGAAAGTGGCATTCCATCGAGTAGGGCGAAGGAAGACATTTGGTGCGGGAGGATATCGGGAGGAAAAATGCGTGAAATTTTTTTAGTAGACTTAAATAGGTACAAGGGGGGAAGAAGGATCATTCTAGAAACCCTAATATCACAAGAGATGAGAGCATGACATGTGGACATCAGCAACCCAAGTATATAAGAACTTCTCATTTTGTGGGAGCATGAATTCAAACCTTACGTCACGACTGCCATTCGTTCGACAAAACCTTACATCACAACTGTCGTTCGTCCAACAAAACCTTACGTCATGATTGCCATACGATCGACAGTATTGACGTATCCAATCGATAGAGGTGTCGTATGTCTGTGTTGCTCATTCATTCGTGTTTTTTTGGAAGCCCCCAATACGAAGCGATAAGGGGAAAGAAGGAAATCAAATTTTCCTAATGGCATTATATTGGGCAAACTTGTGCGAAGGTAGGAAGACAATTCCAAGGCCTGCAACTGTCTCAGCTTCAATACGAAGCGATAATGTTAAAGGAGGATGTCAAATATTCATAATCGCATTGTATTGGAAATCCGAAGCAAGGAGAAGGGGTTCAAGGAATAGCATCCTTTCGGCTTCCATAAGAAGCGATAAGGTCAAAGGATCAACCTCAAATTTGTGCTATCGTGTTGTATTGGGCCAAGCATTATTTCGCCTTCCATATTGCACGAGAGGAGTAAGTCGCCTTTATATTCAGCTTCTTGATTGCACCATGTTGGTTTCAATGGCTAGGACAAAACAAACTGCAAGGAAGGTGTTGGTAAAGAAATCTTTTGAAGAAGGTGTTGAGCTAGCTGTTGAGGAGATAGTTGAAGAAATTATTGTCCCGGTTACACCAGCTGATAAAGTATATTCATATGAATCCTCAGAGAACAAATCATTTAGTGAGTTTGAGCCCGCATCTTCTCTTCACTCTCAGCTTTCCAAGGAGGCCCTTGTGAGGAAAAAGAGAAAGTCAAGATGGTTTTGCATGCAGAGGTGTTTTGCAGAGATCAGGAAAGCTCAAATGTCAACCAAGCACCTCATTCCTAAGGTTGCATTTTTTAGACTGGTCAAGGATATATCTGATAGGTTGTCCCTTGTTGCTTCTATGGATGGCCTCAACAAGAGATGGCATTTGTTTGCCCTCCTATGCTTGCAAGAGGTAGCAGAGGATTTTTTGATAGATTTTATGAATGATGCTTATATTGCAGCTGCCCATGCACATCGAATTACATTAATGAATAAATACTTTAGTATGGTTAGTGGACTTAGATATAGGTTTGACAAAGTTTTGAAGCCTCTTCCATTGACTGATCAAAAGACATTTGAAATCCTCAATGTTCCACCTAGGAGAAAGCAAAAAGAGCCACCAACACACCCAAGATTGAAGAGGTTACCCATTTGTATTCTACAAGGGTTGCAAGTGAGTAGGAATTTGTCATGGAGGAGAAAAGGAAAGAGGTAATAGAAAATGAGGATCTGATCTGGTAGAGAAAGATTTTGACTCTTGGCCCGGTGAACTACGAGAGGATAAGATCCTATTTGAGAAAAAGGATACTCAACTAATAGAATCAATAGGTTATTGTTGTTTGAGGTAAGATCTTTCGCTTCTCTTTATTTATAATGAGTTTTTCCAAGGGTCCTTATATTGCACTCATTTTCTTATTCATTCTTTACTTTGTATATAGGGCATATGTTGCTTCTCTTAGCATTAATATTGCTAAGAGTATATTTGTTATTGATCCACTTGTCTCAGTGGATTTGTTTTCAAATTTCGATTCAAATATTGCAAGGTTTTTTAAGGACTTCGATAGTGTCACAAACCATCATATTTTTTTCCCATATATTGAAATGTACTTTCTTCAACATTCTATCTCTTGATGATTTGTCTTTTGGGATTATTATTGCTCACTTGTGTTTTGGTTTGCAGAAGACACTAGAGCCTAATCTATATCGACATTCCTACAAGAGATGTCATTTTTATGAATTCTCTTTCAAGAATCCATGGCCAATCAAAGATGTATTGTCAATAAACACTCTTTATTTCATCTTTATTGGATAAAGTTTATAATATTCACTAATAAGTTAATATTCACTAATAAGACTTGTTACTACCCACTTGGACACTAGCTTTGAAAGCATTGCTAATCCTCAGAGACCTTTCAAGTTTCTACTTCAAGAGGTCCCATTGCAAAATGACGTACATAGTTGTGGCTAGAGAATGGTTTCAAATGCTTTGAGGATAATAGATTCAAAGTTACTGAATGTAGAGGGGGTGAATTTAAGTCTCCTGTTCTTTATCTTTTTTATAGTGAAAGTCTCTTGCTACTTCAAATAACTTGTGTGCTTTGTTACAGTGCAGAGAGTACCTTAAGGCATACATGTGGTGGATACCGGAGAGGTGTATTGAACTAGTTTTAGATAGGGCAATTACATTGGTGGATCTAGATTCCCCTCTCCCAGCTAAAAATTCCAAAGGACAGGAAACAACGAAGGGCAAAGGCAAGAAAATGACGACCACCAAGAAAAAGAAGTCTCCAATGTCCAAACAAAAGGGGCACAAAATGAACGGCATGCCTAAGCTTTCCCCATTGAAATTCAGTCCATCTCCTCTAAGGAGAAAAGAGTGCCTGAGGCAATTAAGTTCTTCAAGCAACGAAAGAAAATGCCTACTAAGAGGAAACTAGTGATGACGGATGAAAGTATGGAAGATGAAGCAACTTTTCCAAAGAAGGAGAGAAGTCTTAATGATGGAGCAGCTATAGATCAAGGAGAAGCTAAAGATCAAAGAGAAGCTAAAGAATAGCCTTATAATTATCAATTTGTCTATTTGTACTAAAGTAACATTCCCCTTGTATATACATCTGTAGTGCAATATTCTAACCCAAAATGTAATGATATGTCATATTGATCTTACCCATGAAAGACGATTTTTTGTTCATAGAATCATAGAGAATTATAAAGCTTGTACCAAGTCTTTCCTATTAAATTATACTGTAATTTTGTAACTCATGATATAATGAAATCATTTTGGTCCACAAACGACGATTCGTTATTCACAGAATCATTGCAAAGCTTATACCAATATTTTTTTAGATAGTACTTCTCAATGTGTAGAATTCCATGTTTTTGGCAAAGCAATATTTGTGAGCAAAAGAACGATTCAAAATTATTTGTACATGCATATTTATGGTCCAAAACTCACAACACTAGGAGGCAAATAGCTCATACATGATATAAAGCTCTCAGCTCTTTTTCCAATTACAATACCATTTACCTTGAACTCATATCTAGGAATAACATTGTCTAAAAACTCCAAGGTATCTCTTACATCATTAAGACTCCACGTTGAAGTAATGTTCACCTCTTTTACTTCTTATGCCGTATCTTGCAGTGTAAATTTCAATGTCTTATCATCAATATCTGAATCTAAAGGAACCCAAGCACCTAATCTAAGTTTGTATCTTCTATAAGAAAAACCTATGATAAGAGATTGTCGAGATATATTATAGGATAAACCCAATGATTGAGGGCAAACATTGCACCTTATAAAGTCACCTTTGTGGTCAGATTCCTTGACTTTCCAACATAAACCTAAAATTTTGTCTAAATCTTCATCTGAAAAATTTCTGTTTAGCCATGAAACCTTCATCCGTTGTAAATATGTCGTTTTAAAGCAAGCTACAAAAACATGCAATGGTAAAAACCACGATAAGCATACTCTTCTTGAGATCCTTCCAAAAGTCATAGCCTTTTGAATATCTTGAGCAATTTTGAGTGTAAAACTCTCCATTGTTGCTTCATCAGGCATCTCCCAATCCAAAGATGAGAGGCTTGGTAACTACAAATCTTCAAGGTATCCATACACACCTGCTCTTGAAGGAACCACATATTGTGCATAATACACAAAATTTTCACTTTCATGAAAAAACTTGTGGCGTGATTAGCATAAATAATGTTTGCAAATTCTTTATGAATGGCATGGAATGTTTCGCCTTGTTGATGGAAAGATATCTACAACCAACAATCCATTATTTAGCATATCCTTCAAACAAAACCATATACCCACGTATATTTTACAACTCAAACTTACAATGTGCTTGCTAGGTAAAACATTCCCGTGGAGCCAAGTGCATATCTCTAGCCATATAAACATACTGCACCAAAGCAAATCAACCTTGAGGTGTGGTTTTGAAGGCAAATATACGTGCCTTCCAATGATATTTGATATCCCCTTGTTTTGTTTTTTCACTATGTGAGAACCCTTGCAAGATGGTAGCATTGTAACCCAATCATTTATAGTAAATGTTTTGGGCTCCCATTCTCCATTTGCGCTCTTGCTATACATGGTGCAAGAGTTTATAGAATGACAAGGACGTCTTGTGGACGCCATGTAAAAGACAATGAGTATGCAGATAATGTGCAGAGAAAGAAACCTAAAGAGAGAGGTTGAGGAGACAAATTAAAAATACTATGAGAGTCAAGAACTTTGAAAATTCTCCCAAGAAGGACGTCTTGTGGATGCCATGTAAAAGACAACGAGTATGCAGACAATGTGCAGAGAAAGAAACCTAAAGAGAGAGGTCAAGGAGACAAATTAAAATACTACGAGTGCCAAGAACTTTGAAAATTCTCCCGATTCTCAAAATGGTCTTAATTAACTTAACTTTTTCATGTCTTTCTCAGAGGTTTTGTCAGCTTTTATTAGTTAATAGGGGCAGTTGGGACTACCAAAACTTGTCAGGGTTTGAAGATTTCAGCTAAATAGGAGGGGAGAACCACAAAATGAACTCTACTATCTCAAAAGCAGAGGAGACAAGAATATCATATTTTTATCCACATGAAAAAATCTGTTTGGCCCTTTCCTTAATCCACGGATTAACAAAAGTGACGTTTTTAACATTTTTCGGCGCTAATGGGAGGCTTACTTCAAATCTCATAGTTAAACTCTTGAAAAGAGATCAACCACTTGGCTAAGCAATCAGGGGGGTTGAAGCTTATTCAACAATGATTGTAGACCCTCATTCTTGGTGAAAAATACTACCTTCTAATAAAGAATGTAATGTCTAAACTTCTTGGTGGCGAGCACCATAGCTAAGCATACTTTTTCTAAATAACTATAATGAAGCTTTGATATGCCTAATTTTTGGCTTACAAAAGTGATTGGATGATAAAGCTGCACTTTCCAAATCTGGGATAGGTAACGACTAGTACTATGCCTCGTTGCAACTGTAAAGATATAGAAAACCTCACCCCTCTTTGGAGCTTTTTACACTAGTGTTTTGGATAATTTCATCTTAACATTCTCAAATGCCACTACACATGGTTCAGTCCATTCGAAAACATGGCTATGTGCCAAGAGATTTGTCAAAGGTAATGAGCACTCAGCCAATGCATTAATGAATCGACGATAATAGCCCATGGACAAAACAAAGCTATGAATCTCCCTAGGGCTAGTGGGTGGGCTCATGGCCACAATTACTGCTACTTTCTTAGAATTAGTGGTGGTGGCAATGCTAGTCACACTCATAATAAATATGACCAAGCAATAAGCCATAAGGAACTCGAAATACACACTTTTGAGGATTTAACGTTATGCATTACTCATGACAATACTTACGTAGAATAATGAGTTGTCTATCACAAGTTGTGATAGCCACCCCCGAATCATCTATAAAGGCCTTAAGTTCTTCAAGGAAGATATCAAAAAACATCTTGTCAATCGTTCCTTGGCCCAGATTGAGGAGTGTGGCATAAACTAAAAGCTATGACATGATCTGCAAAGGTATCAAAAACTATAATGAACACTGTTTTCAACTTATCCTTCTCAGCTATGGCCATCTGATTATAGTCCGCAAAGCAATCCACGAAGTATATTTATTGCTACTAGTTGTGGTCTAGAATTCGGTCAATAAAAGGCAAAGGGTAGTAGTCCTTTACTATCTCCTTGCTCAGCTCCTTAAAATCTACACATAGATATATTTGATTGTTCTTCTTCTTTCTTATCACAACTAGTGAACACCATTTAGTTTGTTCAATAGAAAATATCAAACCTACATTCCTTAAACACATCAATTCCTCAAAAAGAGGCTCTCTCAGCTCAAAATGCATTCGTCTAATCTTTTGTCTTATTGGCTTACTACCTTCTTTCAATGGGATTGTATGCACAGGAATAGTAGGGGGAATCCGCTGCAACTCCATGCAAATATATCCCTAAACTCCTATGGGAGCGGTATATAGTTTGCATGCTCATCAACAAATCATATAGTATTGAGTTTATATCCTGATGCCAAGAGGCATATTCCACTGTGGATTCCGTGAGGTTTTGCGGTGGATTCCATAAAATTTTATTGCCGGGGCTCATACACAAAGTGGATTCCTTGTGCGAAAAGTCAATGGGGACACCTGTCCTTTTCGGACGTCTTGTTAATTTAATGTGCAAGTGGGTGATTCCATAGCGGGTGATTCCACAAAATACATATTTAAAATAATAGACGTTTATGAGTTTAGAGTGCGCACTCGTAATAAATTAAGGCTAGGATTGAGTTCTAACCAATTTATTTATTTTGTAGCTGAAGACTGCTAGGTATTCACTTTTGTCGGTTTAATTTTATTATTTTCTAACAATTATGAATGCTTCAGTTGATGTGTAGAGCAGGCAGCGGTGGCATTGGGAAGCAGTGGAGGATAGCGTGTATTCAAATTATTATCATTTTTAATGGGCGCGCATCTTAGGTATGGCACCAATATTTTGACGCACTTATTTATTGAAGCGCTTTGACATTTATTTATTATTTTTGTATGCACATGGACACACAATTTAAATATTTATATTGGAAATTGTATTTAGGTACCGCCCAACTCCTTGGGCGCCCAATAGCTTTAATTCTTTAGTGAGACAAAAGCAAACACAAAAGCTAAAGTGTACTAATTGTAAATTGGGCTATTTTTTGAGCTTGGAGATGAATAATATATCAAATACATACTTTGTGGAGTGCTCACACAAGGGATGGGGGGAAATTGTACCTAATTAGTCTCTTGCTTCATGTCGTGCAAGCTTTCTTCCTTGTTCTTTGCGCAAAAGTAGAGTTTTTTTGTTCTTGGGGACCTTCCGATGCTCACTAAGCACGCATACAGTGGCAGATCTATACACCAGTGGTATCAGAGCGAAGCTGAGATTGAGAGCTTCCAATTTCTTACAATCTCACATGAAAGCGGAGCTCCTGGAATGATCAAGCTCTACAGTCAATCTCGTGGCAAACAGCTGATACCAGTGTGTTCCTGGCAGTCAAGAACCCCCTGCTACACACTCAGATCGCGAAGGACCGGCTTCTGTAGGGCGGAGGACCACGCGGGAAGCTTCTACAACAAGTCGTTTTTTTCTCTGCTCAGATAAGCAATTTCCATTAAAGTTTCGATTAGAAGCTTGATAAGCTTTAGAAGAAGCTTTTAAAAATCTTAAACCCCCCCAAATTTTCTGTCGACGGCGGCAATATGCACTGCGCGTCGTCAAAACGATCGAGAACATCCTCTTGACCCCACGAAAATCACAATTTTTTTTTAAAAAACTAAAGCTTTAGAAATTCAAAGCTTCTAAAGCTTCAAGTTTCAATTCCAACTCTTACCATAGTGCAATTCCTATCCGGTTAAACACGAACGTGTCTTCAACTCTCTGGAAGCCCCTATTCACACCTGTGGATTGACGGAACTAGAGTCCAACGAACAGTTTGCAACATGTAGTACACACGCAAGATTATTTTTGGGAAGACGACCATGATATCAAATTCCGCATCCGCAAAGGAGAAATACTACAAAAGGCCAATTTTAAAAAAAGAAATAAGCCTTGTAAACCCGACTTTGAGCTACGCTCATCCCGCTAAAGAGATTTTGAGTGTGTGAGGTCTTTTGGAATTTTGCAGGATGTCCGATCAAACCATGGAAGATTTTATGGCTGAAGGTGACCTACCCGAACCAATGATGGAGCAAAAACTAGATTTGATTATGATGCAGCTTCAAGAGGAATGAAGAGCACGTCAAACCTTGCAAGCTCAATTGGCCAATTTGCAATGATCTACTGCTGACCAAGATGGACCGCAACTTGAAGATCTTATACGACGTACGATCGATGCAACACTTGAAGCGCAATCTATTCGAAAAGAAACAAAGATAAGTAAAAGAAACTTCAAATTTCGTACATTGAATACTTTCAATGGGTCACGCGATGGAAAGACTGTACTTGCTTTTATTAGTCAATTTGATGATTATTTCCATGAAGAATAGTATGCTGAGAAAGACAAAATTAAGTGTGTCACTAACCATCTAATTGACCGAGCATCCCTATGGTGGACTGTTGTCTACAAAAGCATTGATTGTCCCACTACTTGGGAGAATTTCCAAAAGAAATTTTTGCAGAATTTCCTTCCACCCCATTCCACGAAAAAGCAATCAAACAATGGGATCTTCTATGACAAAGGGATCATGAGCCTATTTCACAATACACCGAGCGTATTTGGAACACTTTATTGCAACTACGCATGCTTGAAGATGTACTTGAGGCAACCCATAAACACAAGTTTATCTCTGGCTTACTTGGACATTTTTATGCGGAGGTCAACATGTTCAAGCCAACAACTCTCGAAGATGCAATTTCCTTGGCCCATGACATTGAAGACAAAATTCGAGGACGAGATAAGTGACCACAACAATTTCAAACTAATGGCAACTTTGGTTCAAAACAATTCAATTCAAATTTTTGAAGATTCAATCAAAGTCATTTCCTTCCATCTTCATTCCGTAAATCTTGGACACGACCACATGCTTTGCCATCAAACACAAATTCAAATCCTTAGCCATCTCTCCAGTCAAATTCCAACATTCCTAAACTTCCTGCTATTACCAATAATGTATCCAAAGCCAAACCCATAGTCTGTTACAAGTGTCATCAACCTGGACATCTAGCAGCCAATTGTCAATTCAAAAAGCCAACTATTCATATCAATTATTTGGGAGTGATTGAAGATAAAGAACATGAAGAGATGCCTATGCAGTAGACATCACTTCAAACAGAGAAAAGAAGGAGTGAACTAAGAGCTTTCTAATCAAGTGTCTTGGAATTTTACCCCCCTTTTGGAGCCAATGCAACCATCAGATTTATGCTCTAAGCATCAGATCACAAAGTCTTCTAAGAGCCCCTCTAGTCTTGTTCTCAAACTTATCCCCTCCTCTCTAATTCATTATAAATATGAGGCATGGGGAGGCACAAGGGAGCATAAGAAGACCCGGAAAGGCTGGAAGAGAGAGGGAGAGAGAGAGTATACCCCTCCAAGAGATTGTGAGAGAGAGCTTGAGAGAGAGAGAGAGAGAGAGAGAGAGAGAGAGAGAGAGAGAGAGAGAGAGAAGAGTTACCTCGAGAGGCTGCACAATTTCCCTCTATCTCGATCCTCGATTTAACCATCTTCTCTTTCGCTCTCTCATATCGAATATATTCCATCTTCTTAATCTCTTGAGTCTACTTGCGGGCGATGGCCTCCAAGCGAAGAATGTCGTGTGCGGATGACAATCCTATAACCAACACAACAGAGCTTTGGGCGAAGGCATCACTATCAATCCAATTGTGGTACCGGTCGTAAGTAATGTATTTTCAAATTGATAGATGCTTGTTTTAATGCTCGCAAGAGATGCATTAGGCTCTGTACCTTGTGGTGCTAGAATAGGTCATTTAAAAGGATAAATCACATGTTAAATATTCAAAGATGAAGTTTGTGAAGTGCTTGTATCAAAGGGAGTTAAATTGCACCTAGTTGATATGTGATGAATCCATGCATAGCATAAGCAACATATGGGACACTAAAGTATTGAGCGTTGATGAGTCTTTGATCAATCTTTACTGAGGATAATATTGTTTAAAGTTTGCAAATGCATATACACGATACATACATGGGAGAGATTATGTAAACTTTACATTGATGACATGCGACTCCTTGCCTTAGGAGAAAGGAAGATAAAGCCAAGAAAAAATGTTGCATAGTAGGGAAATGCTATAAGAGAATTGTCACTTAGAGAAGAGGCATAAATGCTCTTGCTAGATTGATTAATTTGCATTGGAATGATAGGACTTACGTCATATATAGTATTGGAACCTTTAGCATATGCCTTAGGCTAAAGGAGGGAATATTAAGTAAATTCTACTCTTTGGCCCCAAGGGGGAGAGTGAATATGAGATGGAATTATTGTCGCGTCTATTATTGTATTGTTTGGGAAAAATACAATTAGTTTTGTTGGTTGATTGAACAGCACCCTAAATGTTTTTCTTTCAATCAAGGGATTGTTGCATTGTGATTTGGATAAATATTCAAAGGCTTGTGTTGATGGCAAATGAATGGCAGGGGTCTGTAATGACAAGTTGCCATGGGAATAAAGAAATGTTTTTCTAGAAGATGATATTAGGGTTGATTGCTTTGATTGTGCTTGAATTTTAATTGGATTAATTAAGGAAGGATATTTTGCACGCGTGGATCATCTCCAAGATCACATCGTGGATTATCCCGAGAGGGCACTGCTTGATTCACAGGCCAATGATCAAGTGGTGAAAAGGCCAACCACGGAAATGGCATCTCACTCCTAGACTGCTTGTGGGTCAATGGAGCTCTAGACACCCCTTGCCTGTCCAAAATGGAATTGGAGATCCCCATGAACCCAATGTATGGGACGTTGGAAGATCCTATTCTAGATAAAGGATGGAAATTTTGGTGCCATGTGATTTGGACCGTGTACTTTTGTTGGACAGAAGGGATGCATAATTCTCCTGTATGAGCAAGAGACAAAGATTAACTTAAAGATAAGTTAAGGAACTTGTTTGAAGAAATGACTACTTATTTTATTTTTGTGCATGTGTTGTAAATTATGTGAACAAACTCTGTGCCCTAAAAGGCTGAATTAATAAAGCTAATTTTAAATGTCGCGCATAAATGTGGTAGGACCTAATTAGACAACTAAAGCTATCAAGGGAAGTGGGTGGATAGAATCCCCTGACAGGTCCATCCTACGGCTGGGTGGTCCCAGAGAACTGGGAGGCTTCTCACAAGGATTTACCATTGGATGACTTTAGGTATTGTTAAGTTAGAGCCCGATTCATGCCGTTTTAGGGGACCAGAATGGGACTATGCCCTACGGGCAGAGAGGTTGAGCGGTGCATCCCTCTCGTTTCCCATTCTCTATGAACCAAGTGCAGCATAAATCTGCTTCGACTCTGTTGTTCCTACTCAAAGTGGGTCATCTGGAGCTCGACGCTAGCTACTTCCTAGAGACTTCGCTGATAGGAAAGAAACCTTGACTTCAGGTCGGTCCTAAGTGGGAACGGCTGGATACTTCTGCTTCGAGGCAGACTCGGGAAGACCTAGATCGCAAACCCTATGAAATTCCTTGCAAGTGCCAGGTGGCACTTTCTAGACTCCCCTCCCGATGGGCTGCTAAGACATGTCCCACAAGTGGTCAAGTGGACATGTTACAAATTGTGAATGCTTCAATTGATGTGTAGAGTAGGCAGCGGTGGCGTTGGAAAGCACTGGAGGATACCGTGTATTTGGTGCGCAGATCGGACGCAGGTAGCTCTCGTAGTGAATTCCCAAAGGTCCCCAAGAACAAAGCACTCTACTTTTTAGCACAAAAATCAATGTAAAAACAAGCACGACATGAGACAAGAGACAAATTGGGTTGAATCTCCCCCATGCCTTGTGTGAGCGCTTCACAAAGCATGTATTTAATATATATTTTCAATCTTTTTGCTCAAAAATAGCCCAATTACAAAAATATACAAGCTTTTAGCTTTTGAGTTTGCTTTCTACCAAAAATAGGAAAATAAAGCTAATGGACGGTGCCCAAAGAGTCTGGCACGCCCAATATCAATGTTCAAATAAAAATAACATATCCAGGCGCATAAGCGCATACAAAATAATAATAAATAGTCGATGTCTCTATAGACATAATCAAAATATAGGCGTGGCGCCTATCAAAATATAATCGAAAGGTCGAAAACTCGCTAGACTCCAATGCTTTCCTCCGCCACTGCTGCTATCTCTACACATCAACTGAAGCATTCACAATCGTTAGTAAAATAACACAATTAAACCGACAAAAGTGAATACCTAGCAGTCTTCAGCTACATAAATAAATCAACTGGTTAGAAATAAATCCTAACCTTAATTTATTACGAGTGCGCACTCTAAACTCATAAACGTTTATTAATTTAATATGCATTTTGCGGAATCACCCGCTATGGAATCACCCATGTACACACTAAATTAATGAAACGCCCGAAAAGGACAGGCGTCCCCATCAACTTCTCGCACAAAGAATCCTCTTTGCGTATGAGCCCCGGTCATCTAAGTTTACGGAATCCACCGTAAAACCTCACGGAATCCACCGTGGAATATGCCTCCTGGCATCATACCCCCGGGGTGGGATAGCAATTGACCTCAATTGCTATTAGCTCAATGTGGAGCTAACAGAGTGGGGAAAGCATTTAGGTCTCTAGCGTGCATCCATTGTGCTTCCTCTACAGGATGGTTCTTAAATTTCACGAGATATCTAGAGTACCTTCGGCCAGTTCTAGTGGTCATGTAATCAGTGTCTATGATGGCTTCTGGTTCAAGGATTTCAGTCTCTTCTTCTAGTAAAGGTGGGTTTTCATAGACAGGGTGGATAGGTAATTGTCCTCTAAATGGTCTCAATAAACTAATATGAAAGGTATTATGAATTTTCCAATGAGATGGCAGTTCTAACTTGAATGCATTGTCATTAATCTTATGAATGATTCTAAATGGTCCGTAGAATCTAGGGGCTAATTTAACAACTGGATGTCTATCTACACTTTGCAGTCTACGCTTTTCTATTCTAAGCCAAACATAATCATCTACTTTGAAATTCATGGCTTGTCTTTTCTTGTTGGCTTGTTTGGTATATGATTGTTGGGCTTTAGCAATCATATCCTTGACCTCATCAAAAATAGTGTTATGCATAACAGCAATATCATCGGCACTTTGTATTCTATTTGACAAAGAGGCAACAGGTGTAGATAATCTATGTCCATAAATAACTTCAAAAGGTGCTTTCTTTGTAGATGTGTGCGGTGTATTATTGTAAGCAAACTGTAATAAATGCAAATGAGTATCCCATGTTTGAGGTTTAGAGATAGTGTATGCACGTAAAAGATCTAAAATAGTGCTATTTGTGGCTTCTGTTTGTCCATTTGTTTCTGGATGAAATGCAGATGAAAAATCAATCTTTGTGCCTAGATTTGCAAACAGTGTAATCCAGAAATTATTACAAAATCTAGAATCTCTATCTGAAATAATCACTTTCGGCAATCCATGGTTAGTAAAAATAGTTTTCAAAAATAACTGTGCTGCTTGTGATGCTGTTAAAGTTTTTTTACATGCAATGAAATATGCTTGCTTACTAAATCTATCTACAATTGTCCAAATCATGTCATGGTTAGATTTAGTATTTGGTAAGCCAGTAATGAAATCCATAGATATATGTTCCCAAGGTTTAGATGGAATAGATAAAGGCATTAATAACCCATACTGTTTACCATGATGTCTTTTTATTCTTTGACAAATCAGACATTCAGAAACAAAATTAGACACATCTGCATCCATATGCGGCCAATAAAAATCTTCAGTTAACATGCGTAATGTAGAAATGATACCTCTATGACCTTGATATGGGGGACAATGAATTTCATTTAAAACAAAAGATCGGAATGGAATAGTAACACACAGTCTCTTTTCAAAGAACATGAATCCATCATTATATGACAATGAATCAACAGGAATGAAATTATTTTGAACTAATTTTTGCCAATCAGAATGAAAAGTAATATCCTGGTGATATGTGTCTTTCATAGCAATCAAAGAATCAAAAGATATGATAGAAATGTTATGAATTGCAGGTCTTCTACTTAATGCATCGGCAACGACATTTTCTTTTCCGGGTTGGTATTGAATGATAGGATGGAAACTTTGAATGAATGAAGCCCATTTGATATGGCGGTCAGAAATTTGGGGTTGGCTAAGTAGATGTCTAATGCTTTGCTGGTCGGTCTTTATCATGAATTCTGAACCCATTAAATAATGCTTCCATTGTTTTAATGCTTGTACAACTGCTAAGAGTTCCTTGTCATAAGTGGAATATTTAAGCTCAGAGGGTTTCAGCTTAGAACTAGAATATGCTATTGGATGGTTATCTTGCATTAACACGGCTCCTATTCCTGATCCGCTAGCATCAGTCACAACTAAAAAGAATGGTCTATTAAAGTCAGGCAATTGTAGGACAGGGGCATTGGTCAATGCACGTTTAAGTAAATCAAAGGATTTCTGCTGGTTTTCAGTCCATTGATAAACAATGCCTTTCTTAAGAAGTTTGGTCAGTGGTAAAGCAAGTAATGAGAAATTACGTACAAACTTCCTATAGAAACTAGCAAGACCAAGGAATGAACGTAATTCATGTACATTTTTAGGAATAGGCCAATGCAATATTGCGTCAATTTTCTTAGGATCAACTTTTATTCCTTCTTCTGATACAATATGACCTAGATATTCTATTTCTGTCTTAAAGAATTCACTCTTGTCAGGATTTGCAAACAATTGATTTTCTTTCAGTAATTGAAAAACTAATGATAAATGCTCATAATGCTCTTTTTCACTTTGACTGAATACTAAAATATCATCAAAGAAAACAATCACACAATATTGATATTTTAGAAAAATACGGTTCATCATTCTACTGAAAGTAGCAGGCGCATTAGTTAATCCGAATGGCATAACTAAGAATTCGTAATGGCCAAACTGTGTCCTGAATGCAGTCTTAAATATGTCAGATCTATCTAACCTCACCTGATGATATCCAGATTTAAGGTCAATTTTACTAAATATAGAAGATCCTTGCAGTTTGTCCATAAGGTCATCAACTCTAGGTATAGGATACCTATTCTTTACAGTGATCTTGTTTAATGCTCGGTAGTCAATACACATTCGATAAGTATTATTCTTTTTCTTGACTAAGAGCACAGGTGCACTGAATGGGGAACTGCTAGGTCGAATTAAACCTCTATTTAGTAATTCTTCTACTTGACTCTGGATTTCTTTTTGCTCTATTTGATTGTGCCTATATGGGGCTTTGCAAGGTGGTTGTGTGCCAGGTATTAGGTCAATTTTATGGTCTTCTGGACGTGATGGTGGTAAACCTGGTGGTAGGTCTTCTGCGAAACAGTCCTTAAAGTATGCAAGAAATTCCTTATGTCTAGGGTGCATATGAGTTTCTTTTGCGTGCAATTCATTCACCCAAATGAGATATGATTTAGTATTCTTGCGTAGTGCACGTTTTGCTTGAGTATGCGAAAGCAGTGGAAACATATGAGATGCATGCATACCAAATAATGTAATAGATTTTCCTTGAAAATTAATATTCATTGTGTGTGTGGAATAATCTATATTGGGATTATGTTGGTGTCTCCATGGCATTCCTAGAATAATGTCGCTAGACTGTAATGGGACAACTAAGAAATTTCTTCTTTCAATATATGGACCAATTTGAATTTCTAAATTTTGAACTTCTTGTGTGCCATTGTACCTAGTGCCTAAAAATGCAGCTTTTATGCGATAGTGCGTAGGTACTGTATGCAATTTCAATTCCTTTACCAATTTTGCTGAAATAAAATCATGCGTACTACCGTCATCATGCAATATAATTCTTTCTTTTCCATGCACCATACATTTCATAGTCAACAATGAATGTGAAGTAGGCATACCTGGTAAAGTGTCGGAAGTAGTAGTAGGATCATCTTCTTCTTCAGTGAAGTCCGGCATATCCTCATGCTCGTCCTCGTCCATAGCTCCAAGGTAGTTGATATGTGCTGATGGCTTCTTTGAATGACAATTTGCTGCGAGATGGCCTGGCTGGTGACACTTGTAGCATACGATAGGCTTGGCTTTGGTCACATTATTTGCAATGGCTGGGAGTCTGGGTATATTTGGATTTGCTTGTTGGATAGGCTTAGGATTTGGATTGACAGTAGATGGTAATGCAGGTGGTTTAGGCCAATTCTTGCGGAAAGATGGTGATGAGAAACGACCTGGATTAAACTTTCTGAAATTTGAATTGAATTGTTTAGATCCATAATTACCGTTTGCTTGGAATGGCTGTGGTCGTCGATCTCTTCCACGTAACTTATCTTCAGTGTCGTGAGCTAAGGAGATGGCATCTTCAAGGGTAGCAGGCTTGAACATATTCACCTCAGCGTAGTAATGTCCAAGAAGTCCAGACATGTACTTCCGCTTATGGGTCGTCTCTGGTACGTCTTCAAGCATGCGTAGCTGTAGAAGTGCATTCCAAAAACGCTCTGTATACTGTGGTATAGGCTCACGGTCGCGTTGTTGAAGTAAATCCCATTGCTTGATTGCCTTCTCATGAAATTGCGGTGGAAGGAAATTTTGCATGAACTTCTTCTTAAAATCTTCCCATGTAGCAGGACATTCTATGCTCTTGCGGACGACAGTCCACCAAAGTGAAGCTCTATCTATCAGATGATTAGTAACACACTTGATTTTATCTTTCTCAGGATAAGTTTCCTCATGGAAATAGTCATCAAACTGGCTAATGAATGATAAAACAGTCTTTCCCTCTCTTATGCCATTGAAAGTGCGAAACTTGAAACTTCGTTTACTTATCTTGGATTCCTTGCGAATGGTTTGTGCTTCAAGAGTGGCGTCGATGGTACGGCGTATCAAATCTTCAGCTTGAGGTTCTTCTTTATCAATGGACGCTCCTTGTAGCTTTGTCAATTGCGCTTGCAAGGCTTGCCTAGCTCTTCGCTCTTCGTCCAATTGCAACATGATAAGATCCAGCTTTTGTTCCATGGTAGGCTCGGGTAGGTCGTCTTCAGTCATAGGATCATCCATGTGTGGGGTAGTCATCCTGTAAAACTCAACAAACCTTTCTCACTCAAAATCAGTTAGCGGGATGAGCGTAGCTCAAATTTGGGGTTACAAGGCTATGTATTTTTGGGTATTTTCTTCTTCAATTTTCAGAAATTCTGAAATATTTCTGTCTCTGTTTGCTGAAAGTACTTCAACAAACTTGTAGATAGGTAAAACAGCTTGCTGCGAACAACTTTCCAGTTCTGAGTTTTTGCAAACGAACAAGTCTTCTAGGAGTTTCGAGCGTTAGTCAGTTCTGATTTAGTCTGACTTGCAGAGTTGCAGACTTAACAGACTTGCAGGGTTGTTGACTTGCTGAACTTAGCCGACTTGCAGAACTTGCAGGACTTGATTAGTGTCGACTTGCGAAACTTGACTTCTGATGCGCAGGACCCGGAGTTTGGTGACTTCTCTGCCTTGTCTGACTTGAGAGTAGCTTAATGACTTAAGCTTAATAAATTAAGCTTAAGCTAATAAGCTTAAGAAGAAGATCAGTCCGCCGTTTTTCAATCGTGGGGGGGGGGGGGCCGTTTTCCTTCACGCGAATTTTTCGGGGGTCCTCCTCTTGGCGACGAGTTGAAGATTATGAAGCTTATAAGCTTCTTAAGCTTAAAACTAAGCTTTTTAATGAAGTAGATTAGAGATTTCTCACTGGTTGATCACGACTTGTTCATGGAGTTGAGGGAGTGGTCCTCCGCCGACAGAGAGTGGTCCTTCGCAATCTGACAGTAGAAATAGGGGTTCTTGATCGCCAGAAGTCTGCCTGTATCGACGGTTCGCGACGAGATTGACTGTAGAGGTCGTTTGTTCCTGGAGCTCCGCCTTTGCCTGAGATTGGTAGCGATTGGAAGCCCTTGATCTCTGCTCCGCTCTGATACCACTGGTGCGCAGATCGGACGCAGGTAGCTCTCGTAGTGAATTCCCAAAGGTCCCCAAGAACAAAGCACTCTACTTTTTAGCACAAAAATCAATGTAAAAACAAGCACGACATGAGACAAGAGACAAATTGGGTTGAATCTCCCCCATGCCTTGTGTGAGCGCTTCACAAAGCATGTATTTAATATATATTTTCAATCTTTTTGCTCAAAAATAGCCCAATTACAAAAATATACAAGCTTTTAGCTTTTGAGTTTGCTTTCTACCAAAAATAGGAAAATAAAGCTAATGGACGGTGCCCAAAGAGTCTGGCACGCCCAATATCAATGTTCAAATAAAAATAACATATCCAGGCGCATAAGCGCATACAAAATAATAATAAATAGTCGATGTCTCTATAGACATAATCAAAATATAGGCGTGGCGCCTATCAAAATATAATCGAAAGGTCGAAAACTCGCTAGACTCCAATGCTTTCCTCTGCCACTGCTGCTATCTCTACACATCAACTGAAGCATTCACAATCGTTAGTAAAATAACACAATTAAACCGACAAAAGTGAATACCTAGCAGTCTTCAGCTACATAAATAAATCAACTGGTTAGAAATAAATCCTAACCTTAATTTATTACGAGTGCGCACTCTAAACTCATAAACGTTTATTAATTTAATATGCATTTTGCGGAATCACCCGCTATGGAATCACCCATGTACACACTAAATTAATGAAACGCCCGAAAAGGACAGGCGTCCCCATCAACTTCTCGCACAAAGAATCCTCTTTGCGTATGAGCCCCGGTCATCTAAGTTTACGGAATCCACCGTAAAACCTCACGGAATCCACCGTGGAATATGCTTCCTGGCATCAGTATTCAAATTATTATCATTTTTTATGGGCGCGCATCTTAGGCATGGCACCAATATTTTGACGGACTTATTTATTGAAGCGCTTGACATTTATTTATTATTTTTGTATGCTCATGGGTGCACGATTTAAATATATTATGCAATGCACCAGATTCTTAGCAACGCATATAGCTAATAAAACTTTCAATGATATTTTCCCATAAGAGCTGGAAGTCTTTATTGATGATTTGGGGGGTAGCCACCAGTAGGGAGAGATAGCTAATTATTTTGAGAAAAATTTTCAAGTGTTGTAGACAGTTCTGCCTTGCTCTCAATCCAAGAAAGTGTGTCTTTGGAGTGCCCTATGGATTATTGTTGGGCCATGTGGTTAGCTTAGCTAGTATTGTGACTCAATCCTAAAAAGATAAAGATTATTGTTGCTATGAGTCCGTCACATACTCCTAAAGAAGTGCATAGATTTTTGTCATCGGTCAGATATTATCGATGATTTATTAATGCACTGGCTAAGAGGACATTTTGATTGACAAATCTATTGTTATTTAACTATATGTTTGTTTGGAGTGATCCATGTCAAGTATCCTTTGAGAATGTGAAGCAAGAATTGGTAAAAGCACCAGTCCTGAAAGCACCTAAAAGGGGTGAGATATTTTATATATTTTTAGTGGATACGATATATAATATTAACTAATGTTTAGCCTAGATTTAGGAGGAGAAGTGATACCATCGAATTGTGTTTTTCAATCACAAATTAGAGGTGTTTGAGATTAATTATACCTACATGGAGAAACTATGCCTTGGGATGATATTTGCAATGAAGAAACTCAAGCACTATATCCTATATGAAAATATAGTATTTTATACAAAGGCAGATGACCGTTAGAAAAGTAAATGACCAGTTTGCACGAGTTTGACTATGAAATTAGGAGTAAGCCATTGAAGTTGCAAGGCATCATTGAATGTCTTGTGGATTTTGGGAAACCGAAGGAAGTGTTGATCAAAGGTAGTGTCCTTGAGGGTCTATTCAAAATTGATACAGTCTCCATTTCATCCTGGAATGCTGCCATAATGCACTATCTATCCACACTGGAGTCACTTTGTCGAAGGCTGAAAATAGGAAAATTAGGTACCAAGCCTTGAAATTTACCTTGATTGCAAGAACACTATATTGGGGAGTCGATGATGTTTGTCATCGATGCATTATCTTGGAAGAGTGTCATGACTCTGCTTGTGGAGGGCACTTTGTTAGATAGTTGACTATGTAAAAAGTTTTGAGAGCCGGATATTGGTAGCTATCCATTTTTCAAGATGCGTTTGCATATGTCAAGAGATGTGATACATGTTAGAGACAAGATAATAGGGAGAATAGGAAGCATCTAACCACTGATTCCTATCATGGCTATACTACCATTTGAGAAGTGGGGCATTGATTTCATTGGACCTATACATCCTTCATCAACTACATGAAAGCATTATATCATTGTGGAGACAAACTATTTCACAAAGTGGTCTGAAGCTCATGCTAGGATGAAGGATAATGCCAAGAAAACAACTAGTTTTATATTGGAACACATTATTTGCTATGTTTGTCGACTTAAGAAGCTTATGTATAATTGTGGAATACATTTTTTGAATCAAGTGATTGAAGCTTTAATAGAAGTTTTGAAGATTAAACATAATAAGGCCACGCCTTACAGTCCCCAAGTTAATGGGTAAGTAGAGAGTACTAATAAGTAGCTTGTGGGGATTTTATCCAAGACTGAATCCAAGGGTAAGTACGATTAACATAAAAAGTTGTATGCTACTGTTTGGGCTTATAATACGACATTCAAAAGAGTTACAAGTCATACCCCTTTTAAATTAGTATATGGAAAAGAGGTTATTTTACCTTTGGAGATTGAGTTACTTACAATAAGATTTGCTCTAAACCATTCTTTAGATGAAGAGGAGGCATTGCAAGAAAGGTTCACTTTCCTTGTACATCTGGACGAGATTAGATTACAAGCCTTGTTACATCAAAAATTAGGGAAGAAGCAAATAAAAGACCTTCATGACCTTTGGGCTAAGAAGTATAAATTTCTTAAGGGACAATTGGTCCTATATTATGATGCCTATCACATGAGCTCTTCCCAACCAAGTTGGAAGCCAAATGGAATGGTCCTTATAAGATTTTCCATATAGGAAAGAATGGCTCTATATTCCTTTTAGAAAATTTTCAAGGGGTAGAATTTAAAACTAAAGTAAACTTCAATAAACTAAAGCTCTATTATGTGTAGGGATTGGCATTGGGCTTTGTACCTTTGCAAGATCTTTAGGATCTAGCTTAAACTTGTAGAGGTACCAAGACTATTGGATGGGAAAAGTCATTCCTTATCTTGAGCATTCATATTTAGGTGTATTTCTTAATGGTGGTCCTAAGGGGCTTTTACAATTGCCTCTTGATGTTAGTCTAGGGCTACTATGGGGATTGCTTGACATATCCTATTTTGGCTGTTGATGGGGTTAGTATGGGTTATGAGCCAGGTAGCGATTAACCATCTTCCTATTTTTTCATGGACACATCAGATCAATCAACACATATTCCTTTGACACCCCTTTCCATTTACGCAAAGGAATTAGCTAATAATTTGATACAATTCGTGTAGAGCTTAAGCAGTCCATCCCCTTGGTCTAGTTTTGTCCTTCAGTATGGTTTATGTGGGGACCAAGGATTTGCTTTCAGTAGTGTAGGTTGCTAGATGGTGTGCTTTATGGTTATATTTCATTAGGCCAAGAGGGTCATTCCTAATAGATTTAATGTTTGATTTCATTAGGCCAAGAGGGCTGTTTAGTTTGTAGTGAAATGGTTTATCTCATTAGGCTAAGAGGATCATTTGTTTGTTTGGTGCAAGCATACTTAATGGTTTTTTGTTTTAGTGCTATACTAAACAAATTTGATGGCACACCTAGAGGGAGGCTATTACTATGCAAAAGCTTCTTATAGCCAAGTCCAAGTGATATCCTTCCTTTAAAAGTTCATATATATGTGTGTGTGTGTGTGTGTGTGTGTGTGTGTGTGTGTGCGTGCGCGCGAGGTGTTTTTATTTCCTTGGGGACTAGCATTTAAGGCATGAAGTCCCATGGTTAGAATTGGATGTGTTTGGGGAGGTTTGAGTAGTTGTCTATCTCTTGTAAAGACATTGTCGAGTAGTCTAAGAACTATTTTTGAAAGTAGTCCTAGTGACCCTGTCCTGCTTACCTACTAGGCAATTATTTCTAGGAATCCCTATTAGTTGTGAGGTAAATAGGAAAGGCTACAAAATGAAATAAGAAAAACAATGAATATATCTAAAATGTATAAGATATGAAGATGCGTAAAAAGGGATTCTAACTCCTGAAATAAGAAAATCCAAAGAAAGAAAAATAGAAAGAGCAAACAATCATCACCTTGTGACGGTCTGGTAGGTTCCTAGGGATGAGTCACCTAATGCCTTATCTTCTTGGGGGAGTGTCATCTGGCTGAAAAAATAAATAAGGATGGTTGGAGTTAAAAAAAAAGTGAGCAAAAGAAAAAGAAAAATAATGTCATCTTGCAAGAGCTTGGTATGTTCTTGGGTACCAAGATAGGACTTGAGGTCGATACCCTGTTCTCCTTGGGTCACAATATGCTCACCTCCTTCCTTTTTATGCCCCCGAGTATAAAGTACTAAGGAAAGAAAATATGGTCAAATGGAAAAATATGTGACGTTTTATAGAGGAGGCTATCGGAGTCCTCGCCTAGTAGGATATCCTGGTCCTTCATCCTAGGTCAAGTAGGTATGCCACACCACCACTTAGGATGACTGCTTTGATAGTTCTTTTTAGCCAGCCTGTGTTGGAGCAATTGGTTAGTGACTAGCTCTGGATCTTTATTAGACTATGCTTCGACTATCACCCGTGGACTTGATGCTCTGGATCTTTATCAGACTATGCTTCAACTATCACTCATGGACTTCATGCTTTGATTTTGTCAGGGGAGAGGGTGAGAGTTGTATTTTTTCTCTATTGTGTCATTTTATTTGAAGTAGCTTGATGCTCTTTATGATTTATATTTGTGCAGATCAGCTCATGGGTTCAATAGATTGACTCGCCCTATCTTGTGGTTGACAATGAGAGCTGATTTTAAAGTAGGATTTAAAGCATAAAAGCAACCCGAGATCCATAAAAGATGGATTTTTTGTGAAAAATGGAACGATCACAGATCAAGGAGTGGGAGTTTTCCTAGATGTACTTCAATGCCGAGAATCCAATGTAGGTGTACATTCATCAATTGAAATCCGTTTGATTCCCCATTTAATGGCCCCATGAGATTTGGTGTTATGAAGTAGCAACTAGATCGGAAAGCCAAAAAGTAAGTAATCAAGGCTAAGTAATAGATTTCAATGCCAGAAAATCACCCATCCAGTGAGATCACAAATCCGAGGTTGTTTGCCCCTCCGTCCGGCTTAAAACCACTTGTGACATAGTGTGAACATGAAGGAATGTTGAGAAGAAAAAGATGTGGCCAAACTAGGGTGGCTCCATGTATAAAATATTAGTTTAACCCAAGAGATTAGAAACTTAATGCATGATGTTTGTATTATCCCTTGGATTTTTTGCGAGCAATTAGTAAAATTGTAACTGATTGTAAAAAGGCAATCATGTAGTGAGTGATTGCAACCAGTAGTGTAGTATAGGCCTTTTATTTATGTGAGCCTTTCATAAAGTATGTGTACATGATTATGTCATTTTGTTTGACCACAATAAAGGTAAAAGGAGGGCTAAGGGGGGACACCTGGCTCGAAAGATTTGATCATTTGTAGTTGTGGGTGATTGAGTTGAGGGGGGAGCAATACAAACTTAAATACACCAAGGAACTACCATGTGTTGGTGCTTGGAGATAATTATTGAGATTATTAAGGGACTTGAACATGCCCAAAAACTAAAGGCAGTAGTACTTGGTATTTTGAGGGGTATTTGCAGACAAGGTTTTCATGCTCATTATAGAAAATAATACCTAAGAAGGGAAGAGGCTCACACCTCTCCTAAATCTTTAAGTTAATTAATATAGTTGAACACTATATGATCATCAAAAAATCTTATGTGATATATAGTTATGATATAAATTATGATAATGAAGCAGCTTAAACTCATGCTCAAACTATGAGTAGAAGTGTGGTTAATATGATGGAGGCTGGCCATTGGAAGAAGTGGACGATAGGAGAGGAGAGTCGTCATCAAATGGATTGTGGAGAGAGTGAGGGGAGGAAACTGGCAAGATAGGAAAGAAGGCTAATGATCTAGGGAAGGGGGGAGATGACAGCGCCGATGAGGGAGAGGAGGGCTACGAGCAACATGCAAGAAAGTTGGAGAAGCAGAAGACAAGGAGAAGTAGAAGGATGATTAGAATATGCATGAGCAGCTAGAGAAGACCATGTCATAACAAGAGACAAAGAGACAAAGACGACGATGGTAAGTCGATGAAGTTGGCTGATGGTACGAATTGCCCTATCGTTGGGGTTGGGAAACAACCCAAAACTATCTATTATGGTTGTAGCATTCACAGGCCTATACGGATCCCCCAAGATCAATTGATCATGGCAATGAACCCTAGAATATTGCACTACCTTTTGATGATCACACCACCTCCAAAATTTCCTCTTGGTTGATCAGTCTTATAGCCTTCTCATTTCAGATTGATGGAAGGACTGCACCCCAAGATTACAAATCAAGCTCCTACTGCAGTTGGTTATCAGCATCCCATTGCACCCAGGTTTCACCGTGACCTCTATGATATTCTCATATTAGAGACATCCCTCCAGTCTTATGGTGAGACACCCCCTCCTTAATACTACTACTCAAAAGTGTGAGCTTCATTAGCATGGAGGACAATCTTAGTAATCCAAGTAATTATCCCAAAGCACCGATGCTTCATAGTTCATTGGCATGATTTATCCCCAAGTGTTAGTGCTTGGCAATTCCTTGGCATGTTTGTATTGTTCTCCAAGCTTCTAAGCAATGTCGTGGCATGTCCCACGGTAAGCACGTTGCTAGACTCGATGTCTAAGTAAATACTCAGATTACTAAGATTGTTGTCCATGCCAAGGGACTATGAAGAACCAATGCTTGGGGATAATTACTCAATTATGTCAATTTGGGTGCACCTAATCATATGACCAGTCATGTGGAATGGTTTGGAGAGATGCGATACTTACAAAATCCAAGTTATGTATAGATAGGTCATGATTCATGCCACCCAATTTCACACATTGGAAAGGTTCCCTTGTCCTTGCATGATGACCAAACAAAGAGTCTCACAGGTGTATTACATGTGCCATCAATCACAAAGAATTTAATCTTTTTTGGCCAAGTGGTAGAGCAAGGGTTGCATGTTTGATTCAATGCAACTGACACCTACTTGTGTCAAGTTTTGATAGTGGCAGGAACACTTTGCCCCATTGCCTGGGGGGTGTGCCTACTCAATGGCAGATGTTTGTATGACATACTTGGGTGTTGGATTCATGCTTATCAACCCTCATATTCTTATGCTATGCCCGCATGATGCCAGCTTTGGTCTTGGCAGTATCTGATTGCCTTGGGATCCGATTTTGGCACTGTTAGCTCTCTTTTACTGAAATCTGTAATTTATTACAACAAGCATATATCTATGGATTGACATGGTTTTTTCATGTTGAAACACTCTGAAATGATGTAATTTCACTAGTACTTGGTGGGCAGCAGCTTTGGTTCCACTTTCTTTGCCATTTTTCCTTGATTTTGGTGATTTTTGGTCATTTTCTACAGTAAACAGCAAGTAATTTTGAACTGTCTACAGTCTTCTAGCCTTCATTATGGCGAGTTTGTCCACTGATCATGCTATTTTCAACATCTCCAAGCTTGATGGTATGAATTACTTTTATTGGAAGAGCCAGATTTGGCAAGTGTTGGTGTAGAAATCGCAGATCAAACCTTTGAGGTTAAGCGGACATCCACCTGCAACTATGCTAGATGAGGAATGGCTTGAGCTTGATGAGTTATGCAAGTCCACTATTGTATTATCTCTCACAAAACAGGTTCACTATAATGTCTTTGAGGAAGAACAGAGTGCATGGCAGTTGTGGGAAAAGATAAAAAATCCCTATGATAACAGAAGTCCAGCGAGTCAAATGTATTGGGTGAAGCAGCTTATGGATCTGCACATGAAGGAGAATGTGACTATGTCTGCTCACTTGAGCCAGTTCCATGCTATACTCAAGAATTTGACTTCACATGACATCACTTTTGCAAAGGATGTCACTCCTTTTTTCTTGCTTGGTACTCTTAATGAGTCATGGGATGTATTCTGTACTGCATTATGTGCCTCTACTGCTACCTTGAAATTATCTGATGTTGAGAGTGCTCTTCTGCAGGAAGAGGTTAACCGAAAGAATTTGGATGCCTCTCGTGTGTCTCATGCTATAACAGTTAGAGGCAGGAATGATGGATGTGGAAAGCATGGCAGTGGTGGTGGCCGTGGATGGGATTCTCAGAAATCTCGGTCCAAGTCTCGTGGGAAGTCACGTAGCAAATCCCGTGGCAGGAATGAAGATGTTACTTGTCACCATTGTGGGAAAAAGGGCCATATTAGGCCAAAATGCCATGAATTGCGTAATGAAAGGAGCAAAGATAAGGGGAAAGACAAAGTGCAGGATAAATCTTCTAATCGCAGCATATTTTTCGCAAAGTCCAGTGTTAAAATTGAAGAGATCAATGTTATACAGCCTGAGAATGTTGATGATGATGATTATATCCTAGCAACTTCTTCTAGTGCTTCGCAGATGATAGAGATACACTCTATGTATGCACAATGTTAGCTCTTGGACTCAGGTGCGTCCTTTTATGTGACACCTTACCGAGAGTGATTTCATTCATACCATACTATTTCGGGTTCTGTGCGCTTGGGTGATGACAGCTCTCTTGATATTGTGGGCATTGGTGATGTTAGGCTGTAGTTTCCTTCTGGCAGTAGTTTTGTTATGCAGGATGTACATCATGTACCTGCTTTGACACACAGTCTCATGTAAGCTAGACAGCTTGATGATGCAGGATATCATATATGTTTTGGAGACTCTGCATGGAAGATCACTCGTGGTAGACTTGTGATTGCGAGAGGCGCGAAGGCGTGCAGTCTCTACCCTTTGATTATATCAGCTTCTTCCCTTAATCATGTTTTTTCTGTGGGTTCTATCTCTTCATTGTCTTCTTCTCTTTCTCTACTTATCTACTAGATACTTAACTTATTAGTGTACTCAGTGGTGGATACAAAGGAGTGACAACATTGGATCATGCTTCTTGGGTCATGGAACCATCTTAGAGCCTTCAAGCTTTCAAATTACAATGCAAGAAGGTAAGATAGGTCAGTTCACTACACTTCAAAGCTAGTATTGTGTTCTTACTTCCTTGGTTTGAGAGAGGGATGCATGGTTAAATTAGAGTGGAGTGTTAAATGGATAACATGAGAGATTGTTGTCAATGTGAGTTGTAGCTTCTAAAAGAATATAAGTCCGTCTAATGTCTCGATTGTTGTGCGTATAGCCCAACATTTTGGTTCTAGTTTTCGGGACAAAGGATAGTGCAACCATTGAGATTCTCACACTCCTACCATGTAGTGGAATAGGAGGCTTGTGCATGAACATGGATGGGATTGGTGAGGTATCAATTGTCCACATTCATGGAGCATATTTCGAAATCTATGTAGGTAGTTTACGAAGACTAAATTAGGAGGGGCCAGTTTGTTGGATTGAGACTAGAAAGATTAGATTCATTAGACTAGACAAAAATGCAAATCTCAAACTCAAAACCACAATAAAACTCAAAAAATAACACAAACATGTAAAAATGTAAAACACAAAACTCAAAATTCATACTTTTCTTACTTAAACAAACCATGTGATATTTATTATGGATCGAATATATATCATGCTTGTCATGCTTGTTGGGTTATGTATGCATTGAATTGAAAGCAACACAAAAATGTAAAACTCAAAACTCATACTTTTCTTGCTTAAATAAATTGTGTGACATTATTGTGAAGAATTGAAGGTACATCATGCTTGTCATGCTTGTTGGGTTGTGTGTGCATTGAAGCGAAAGCAATACAAAAATGTAAAGCACAAAACACAAAACTCAAAAAATTCAAAACTCAAAACTCAAAACTCAACTCTTCTTACTTGAACAATCTGTGTATCAAAATTATAGATGCAACTTTCTTGCTATGAAGGATTGATAGTGTGAGCATTGATAGAAAACAAGTTAGTAAAACTTAAAAAACACAAAACTCAAAACTCAAAACCCAAAAGGTAGGGCAAAACTCAAACTTATCTTACTCAAAAAATTTGTGTGATACTATTGTGTATGGAAAGTGCATCATGCTTGTCATAGTTCTTTGGTTGTATGTGCATTGAAGGAAGGAAGCGATGAAAACTCAACAAAAACAAAACTCACAATGCAAGAATCAAGTAAACAACCATTTTTTTCATTGTTTGGTTGGTTGTTTCTTGTTGCCATATATTGAGTTGGTCTATTGAGTTTGGCTCTTGTTATTTTCTTTGCTCTTGATTGACATCTCTCTTATTGCACACATGTGTATAGCTCATTTACACCCATTCACTTGCATTCACCAGTTCATTTGCACAAGTTCATTTTCTCCAAGATCACTTGTACCTAGACCATTCTTACAAAGTTCATTCACACTAAGATCATTTGTACCTAGATCATTCATAAAAAGTTCATTCACACCTAGATCATTAAGTTCATTTGCACTTAGGTCACAAAGTTCATTTGCACCAAAGTTTATTCACTTATTAGTTCCTTCTCACCTAGGTCACAAAGTTCATTTGCATCTAGGGCATCAAGTTTATTTTTACCTAGATCATTCACACAAAGTTTATTCATGCTACCTAGATCATGAATTTCATTCACACCTACAATCATGTTCACACCTGAGTCACAAAGTTCACTTTCTCTTAGGATCCTTCACACTTAGGGTTAGAGTTCCTTCACCCTTAGGTTTAGATTTTCTTCACACTAAAAGATCATTTGTGTTTAGGATCCTTCACACTCCTAGGTTTAGATTTCCTTCATACTATGAGTTTGTTCACATCTCAGTTTAGAATTCCTTTGCATTTGAGTTTCTTTGTATTAGAGATTCTTCGCATTTGAGTTCCTTCACACCTAGAGATCCTTTGCATGGGTTCCTTCACACTCGAGTTCCCTTGCACTAGATTTTATTTCTTTCACACTAAAAGATCATTTGCACTTACAAACATTTAGATAAGTTCCTTAGTACTTAGGATCATTTGCACCAAGATCCTTTGCACCTAGGTTTAGAGTTCCTTCATACTAAGAGTTCATTCACACCTCCGTTTAGATTTCCTTCACCCAAATCTCATTCATCAAGTTCATTCACACCCTTTAAAGTCCAATTGCATCTTGGCCATTGCACTTATCTCACTCCCTCACAGGAATCTCACTCGCATTATCTCCCTTCACACGTGCACCTTGATTTTTGAAAGAAAGAAAGCTTGATTTTGTATATCTCACTCTTACATGTCCAAATTTTCTCATGTGTCTTGAAGACTATATATCTTGGAATCAATTTGCTGGAAGAAGAATTTAAGTGCCTTGAGGTTTCACTAAGAATCTTGTACGACAAATCGAGGTCAAGAGGCCTAGGAAACACCTTATCACATCACAAGGACCTAGCACACCTAGCACCTAGGCAACACACATTAGGCTAACATCATCTAGGGACATTTAGATCATAGTGTACAGCCACAACAATCATTTCCGCATTTAGGCATATGACCCATTGCAAGTCAAAAGGGAGGAAACATCCTATCCTCTCACCATGAGCTAAATTCCAATCATTGTGTGGGCCTAAGTAGTAAGAATCTATTGACCAAGCTACCAAGAGTCCTAGGCAAACTTCAAATCATTTTGAGTACCATTCAAAGAAAGTACCAAGACCAAAGCAATTGAGAGGAGAAGCTAATCACTAAGCCGATGATTTCAACACTTATACTTTGTGCACGATCACAAGGAAGATTGACCAAAGAAGAGACAAATTTGAAGGATAGGAAATACAAGAAACAACGTTGAAAGATCCAAGAAGAGTTGACAATTTTAGAGATTCAAAACTGTCAAAGTACACACAAGGCCACACAAGACCTTGACCTAGCAAGAAGAGTGAGAAAGTTTTCCATCTGGCTTTTAAGAGCCTAACACTCAATTGATGTGCCTCATAGTGGACTAGGCCATAGGTATATGAGTCCTAAAACCTTAGTAGTCATCAACAATAAAGAGAAACCTTCCCATCCATCTATCAGTTGACAATATGACTGAGCTAACAACTCAACAGCCTGGGCCCCATAGCTAGTAGACCAGATGGGGATCTATGTGTTTCCACCCTTGATATGTTCAATATTTCTACTATATAGCCATTGTTACATTATTGGCATAACCCTTGATTGGAGGGGTATGATGAGCTCTATTTTTCACCCTTGTGATAAGATGATTGGGTCTTATTTTTGGATTCCATTACTTTGACATAAACTTAGATTATCTTAGGTTTAATCAATTTGCCTTGCCCTTGCCCCTTTGTTACAACATGAATGAGTTATTATCTATGTACCATGAGCTGGCACAATGGCATAGGGGTGATCATTTTTATGGCATAAAAAAGCTATTTTATTTGATATGGTTTAACATCAGACATAAGGTTTGATACTTGAAATTAAGAATATATATTCATGAAATATAATTGGGTGTTAATGCAAAACTTCAATCACCTTTAATTTAACTTGGTCTATGTGTATGCATAAAAATGGACAAATTAAAACCTCTAATGGAAGCTTTTAGAAGTTTGACTTGATTGTTACATCTCATATTATTAAGTAGAATTTCTCTAGATCAAATAGATAAAGCAAGTATGAAGCTTGAAAGCAATCTATAGCAATAGTAGCATGACTCTCCATGGCTAAAGTAATAATTATTAACGGCTTTTAAAGCAACTTGAAGAGGACTCGTTACTGCTATTAGACTTCTTGGACTTCAATCGATGAGGAGGAAGAATTGAATACTTGATTTTATTTGATGGATAGTGCTCTATCATGGGCTATCATGACCTCTTTTTTTAGACTCTAGGCTGCATCATCAATGAGAGTATGGCTATGTAGTGTTTTTGATATATCCATGAAGCAATATGTGTTGGGGTAAGGGGTGAATGTAGACATTTGTCTATCTTATTCACTAGACCTAACTATATATAGATAAACTCATTCTTTATTCCTCAAGTGATAAAACAATAAGGTGCTACTCACAAGAGGGATATTGGAGGAACCGCAAATATAGCATCTCTCTCTTTCTCTCTCTATTTCTATGTGTCTCTATCTCTCTATCTATCTCTATGCAATCTCCAAATTCTTGAGCTATGAAAATTTCCATATTGTCCATGTATATTTTCTTATGAATAATCGAGAACACTATTCTTCAATATATCATAGTGGTTTTAGGGAGATTAGTCCTTTTGATGTAGCTTTGAATAATTGGATGTTGTTATGTTGCTATATCTATGAGGAAGCATTGATGATGTAATACTATGTTTTGATTATATGTAGTGATTTTCATAGCATTTGGATAATGCTATATATAGTATTGTTATGCAATGGTTTATCTTCTATCTTCTCTCAATTTTGGTTATATTAAGTAGGTATTCTAAAAATTTTACTAGTTTCGTGTAGTTTGTTGATTTTCTAGTTACTGTCACTTGACAATCATGTGCTCTTTTGCACAAATGGTTTTATAATTTGTAATGGACAAGGAACTGTATAACATTGGAAAGTTTGATGATACTAACTTTAGTTTGTAGAAGGAGAAGATCCAAAGTTACCTAGGTTATTCAAAAGAAGTAGTTGAAGCCCATCACACACACACACACACACACACACACACACACACACACACACACACACACACACACACACACACACACACACACACACACACACACACACACACACACACACACACACACACACACACACACACACACACACACACACACACACACACACACACACACACACACACACACACACACACACACACACACACACACACACACACACACACACACACACACACACACACACACACACACACACATGTTTAAAGATGATTGGTCAAAGCTTGATACATGGGCCAAATTCATTACAAGGTTGCATTTGGAAAAATATATGTATTTTACAGTTGTGAATGAGACATTACACATGAATTATGAAAGAAGCTATGCAATGCTTATGAGAAGGTAATTGTTTCTAATAAGGTGTATCTCATGACAAAGTTGATTGAGTTGCGGACAAAAGAGGGCTCTACTATCATCTCCCACCTTAATGAATTCAACATCATATTCAATCAAATGTAGGCTTAAAAGTTGAAGTTTGAAGATGAGATTAAGGTAATCTTTTTGCTATGTTCCTTACCTACATCATATAACATATTTAAAATAGATATAAATAATCCATCTCTAGATGGTGAGTTTAAGTTTAATGATATAGTGGGCAGTTTATTGGCTAAAGAGATATGGTAACATATATTGTCATGTGACTCCTTATAAGGAGTGGTTATGTTCATATGATAGCAATGGACCATCTTGGTAATGATGATGTATGTGATATAGTTTGGTATAGGTGATTAGCAATTTTCTTTTCAAAATGGATCTACCTTTACTCTTTGGAATGTATGCCATGTGCCTAAGCTTACTAAGAGCTTGACATCTACTATTGGTTAGTTGGATTACTAGGGATACTATGTTTTGATGCCATTCATGGAAAGTCCACACGGGATCATTTGTTATTGTTAAAGGAGCCAATGTAGCACTTTGTATCCCTTTCATATATCTTCTATAAAAAATCATGTAAGGACAATAGCCTAGTAGCCAAGTGTATCTTTGTGGCATTGCCGGTTGGGGTATACATTGACAAAGGAATGGAAATGCTATCTCATTTTGGTCACTTTCCTCTCTTGATTTTTCATATCTTTTTATTTGTGAGCATTGTATATATGAAAAGCATGCACATTTAGTCAATAACAAAAAACTAAATAGGAAAAGAAGTGAGACACTTCACTTAGTACATAGCAATATATGTGGACTTATGCCTACAAAGTCTATAGGAAGACATCCTTTTTTATCACATTCCATGATGATGCAACTAGAAAAGTGTGGGCTTTCATTCTAGGTACAAAAGATAAGGTTTTGTCTTGTTTTAGAAAATTTCTAGCACTCATAAAATATCAATCTAATAAGAGACTTAAGTGCCTCAAAACTAATAATGGTGGATAGTATGTCTCTCATGAGTTCAAAATTTTTTATTAAGTACGCGGGATTTAAAAAAAATCATTGCACTTCATAATCCTACTGAAAGAATTATTGTAGAGCATATGAATAGGATTACAAATGAAGGGATATTGAGTATGCTATCTAATGTTGGTCTTACTCAAGGATTTTGAACTAAGACTATGGTGACTACTGTACATTTGATCAACATGTTGCCTAATACTGCTTTGGATGGTGGCATTCCTAAAGAGGCATGGTCAAGCAAGATGTCCTCTTATGATTAATTAAGTTTATTTGGATGTAAAGCTGATGTGTATGTGCCAGAGGAAAAGCACAACGAGTTAGAACTAAAATCCACTAAGTGTAAAATTTTGGGCTATGGATAGAGTGGTAAGATGGGTTATGACCTTTGGGATCCAAAAGATAGAAAGGTTGTTCATAGTGATGATGTAAGCTTCAATGGGAAGAAGATGCACAAATAGCCTCTTAAGGAAGTGGAAACAAGAAAGGTTACTTTCTAAGATATAGTGCTACCAACTCTTTTTCCATGTAGGGTGAGTGCTAGTGCACCAAGTGTGTGAACAAAGGGCACAAGTGATGCTTCAGTTAGTGAGTAAGAAAAATTGAGATTTATTGAGCAATAGGTTGAGAGTCCTATGGTGCCTTACGAAGAAAGAGTGAAAAATGAAATTTCCACTCCAAGTTAGCCCATTATAGTAGATCTACTCATATCTCCTCTCGTCCTCTTGAGAGATTTTAGCCTGGGGTTAACTATGTGATGTTGACCAATTGTGAGGAGCCATCTTGTTATAAAAAGACCACGATTCCTGATAATAAGCTCAAGTTGGAGCTAGCTATGTAGTTTGAAATGGACTCCATTATAAAGAATGACTTGGGAGTTAGTTCATTTTCCAAATGGAAAAAGTGCTTTGCCATCCAAGTGGATTTATAGGTAATGCTAAACCAAAGCATAAGAAAATTGACTACTCTTCATGATGCTTGCCTTGTGGATTTATAGGTAATGCTAAACCAAAGTACAAGAAAATTGACTACTCTTCATGATGCTTGCCTTGTAGCTAAGGATGACATGGACCTAATGCGATTGGATGCCAAGATAGCATTTTTGCATGGTGGCATTCATGATAAGATCTATTCACATAAGCTAGAGGGTTTTGTGAAACATGGCATATAAAAGCTTGTTTGCAAGCTAAAAAGAGTATTGATAAAGAAAAGAAACCCCCATGAGAATGATATAATAGGTTTGATGCCTTTATGTAGTCTTGTGGCTATAAGAGAAGTGAGATAGACCATTGCTTATATGCTATAAAGGCTAAAATATGTCTTTATATAATCTTGTGGCTACAAGAGAAGTGAGACAAACCATTGCTTATATACTAAAAAGGCTAAAGATGGCAACTTTTGATAGTTTTGATCCTTCATGTGGATGATATATTGATAGCTAGAAAAAACAAGTATGAGATTGATGCCCTAAAGAAAAGGTTAATGGAAACCTTTTAATGAAGGATTTGAGATACAAAAATTGCATTCTTAGCATGGGAATAATCTGGGATACACAAAGAGATGACTCTTTCTATCTCGAAAGGATTATGTCAACAAAGTGTTGCATTGTTTCAATATAGAGGGGGCGAAATCAATTAGTACTCCATTGCCTCCATGTCTAAAACTTAGTGCTGATGATTGTCCCAAATCTAATGAGGAGGGGGCTGAAATGGCCAAGGTTTTGTATTCATCATGTGTGGATAGTCTCATGTTCGTTGTGATTGCTACTCGCTTAGACAGTGCTTTTATAGTGGGAGTAGTGAGTGGGTATATGTTAAATCCTAGCAAGAAGCATTGGGAAGTAGTGAAGGTGACTTGAGATACTTGAGTGGTACAAGAGATATGTGCATATGCTTTGGGATTAGTGGTGTACTTGGATATATAGGTATAGACTATGTAGGGAATGTTGATAACAAAAAGGAAACCATAGGATATATTTTTATCTTGTATGGTAGTGCAATCTCATGAATGTCTTATTTATAGAACTATGTGGTATTACCTACCACTTAAGTTGAGTATATTGCAACCTCAGAGGCATGCAAAAAAGCCATATGGCTTATTGGTCTAGTAGGATACTTGGGCCTTGGTGAAGGCATGTTGTTGTTGTACAATGATAATCAATGTGCCATCACATTGGAAAAGAATCCTCATTTTAAAACTAAAACCAGGCACATGCTTCTAGTCTATCTTCCCAACATTAACTCTAAGTATGCTTGCAAGCTTGAGTTTTATGTCTTGTTCTTGCATGGTACCTTACACCAAATGATTGGTCTTCCATTGATTCATCTCTCCTCCATAGCTATTAAGGAGTACCTCCTAAACAAAGGTTTCCTAACTAGAATGCTTTGGCCACTACTACTTGAGGAGTGAAGCATGTTGACCTCCCCCCCACCCCCGCGAAAAAAAAGGGGAGAGTTCTCACAAGCACACTAGACCTAGGGCCCTTGGGCCTCAGAGCAAAGCTCGAAACCCTAGCCTTTCCTCCACATCACAAATTCAGGGCTCATCAAGGGCAAGACACCTTAGATCACCTTAGAAGAATCAAAACTATAGACAAATTTAATGAAAGCAAGCTTGCAACATCCTTGGATTCCAAAGAAGAGTATGTATCTAACACAAATAAAGCAAGTGTTTCAACGTATATGGCTTATGTATAGCATATTCTTGATTATAAATAGCATTGCTTGTTTATGAACAACCATGTATGTCACTCTTGGTTAAGAACAACCCTCTTAATCAAGCCAATATGCACTTCTTTTGTCTCAAAACATCAATACACTTCTCTTTCAACAATTCAACCTTGAATTTATCTATTTCTACTCTTCTCTTGTTAAAGAACAACAGTGTAAGCTTCTCTTTGAACAATTCCAAAGTAGCCCACTACTCTTAATTAATAATAGATGTACTTTGCTCTTCCCTTTGAATAGTCCAACCCTGCTCTTCACTTTGGATAGTCCAATCCTACTCTTCTTCGTCCTTGAAATTCACATTGATGCATAGAAAATCTTGGCACCCTACTATCCCCCTAATTCAGTCTTGATATCCTCAAAAATATATATACCCTTTTTGTTTTTTATTACAAAGGTTTAAACCTTGTTTAATGACTTAATAACTTAGGGTGTTTTCATACTACAAAGTGCCTATTTGAGTTCAAGCTGTACTCAAGTTCTGCAAGACAATAACAATGTTAAGTGTTGTGTGAATCAAGCAAGGTCAACTTCATTTTGACTGGATGAATCTTCCAAATATGTGTGCTAATAAAGTTTTCATGTCCTACCTTCAAAACCATATGAAAATGGATTTAGTCAAACATGAACAACTTTAATAGCACAAAGCGTTATCTTTGTTATGGAGAATATTACTTCCAAATATGTTTTCTTGTAGAGTTTTCATGCCCTACCTTCAAAACCTTATAACAACAGAGTTAGTCAAACATATACAAGTTTAATAGCACAAAACTTTATCTTTGTTATCAAGAATATTACTCAAACACAATCCTAAAACAAGAATCCGCATCCAAAATAGGATCTTCATAGCAAATGTCATAATAGTTGCCTTTTTCCACAAAATCTCTTCGGTTTGATTGAATCTTCAAGAAACTTGTACTTTGAGCTTCATAACTTCAAAATGAGCCTAATCCATCTTCTTTTAAGGATGAATGCATACCTCACATACAAAAGCATAGAGAATGTGCTAGAGTAGTGGCTTATTCAAAATGGTTTTAAGCTTGTCAAAAAATGCAAAATAGTCAAGTATTTAGGGTGCCTTTTAGGAGTTGCTGCAACTATGAGGCAAAGGTCAAATTGTTCAAATAAAAAATAATGGTAATAATGAAAAGACTCTGAAAAGATGGTGATGCCAGGAGGCATATTTCACAGTGGATTTCGTGCCACGGTGGATTCCATGAGGTTTTACAGTGGATTCCGTAAACTTTAATGACCGGGCCTCATACACAAAGTGGATTCTTTGTGCGAGAAGTTGATGGGGACGCATATCCTTTTCGGGCGTTTCATTAATTTAGTGTGTACATGGGTGATTCCATAGCGGGTGATTCCGCAAAATGCTTATTAAGTTAATAAACGTTTATGAGTTTAGAGTGCGCACTCGTAACAAATTAAGGTTAGGATTGATTTCTAACCAGTTGATTTATTTATGTAGCTGAAGACTGCTAGGTATTCACTTTTGTCGGTTTAATTGTATTATTTTACTAACGATTGTGAATGCTTCAGTTGATGTGTAGAGATAGCAGCAGTGGAGGAGGAAAGCATTGGAGGATAGCGAGTATTCGAGTTATCACTTATATTTTGATGGGCGCATACCTTAGGCATGGCGCCTATATTTTGTCATGCCTATTTATTGAGGCGTTGGATATTTATTTATTATTTTGTATGCGCATGGGCGCACAATTATGTTATTTGTACTTGGACATTGTATTGGGTACGTCTGACTCTTTGGGCGCGCCCATTAGCTTTATTTCTATTTTGTGCTAAAGTAAACTCAAAAGCCAAAAGTGTGCTATTTTGTAATTGGGGCTATTATTTGAGCTTGAAGATGATTAATACATAAAATACATGCTTTGTGGAGGGCTCACACAAGGCATGGGGGGAGATTGCACCCAATTGGTCTCTTGTTCATGTCATGCATGCTTTTTACCTTGAGTTTTGTGCAAAAAGTAGAGTTCTTTTGTTCTTGGGGACCTTCCGGCATTCACTACGCAAGCATACATCATCCGATCTGCGCAAAGCGAAGCTGAGATCGAGAGCTTCCAATCGCTACCCATCTTGAGCGAAGGCAGAGCTCCTGGAACGATCAAGCTCTACGGTCAATCTCATCGCGAATGGTCGATACGAGCTGATTCCTGGAGGTCAAGAACCTCTGTTTCCATCCTCTGATTGCGAAGGACCGGCCTGCAATGACGGAGGACCACTCCTACATCCTCTCATACAAGTCATAGTTACACAGAGATAAGTATCAAAACTTCATAAGCTTAAAAGCTTAATACAAAGCTTATAAAGCTTAAAGAAGCTTTAAAGCTTTATAATTTTGAATCGATGGCATCAGAGGAGGTCCGGGTGAATTTCGCGCCGTGAAAAAAAGGCCTCCCCCCCTCCCCCCCCCAAAAAATCGACGTTGTTTGCTGCTGCTTAAGTTTCAAGCCTACTACACTAAGTCAAGTCACACAGAATTTACAAAGTCAACAAGTTTAAATTCTGCAAGTCTTCTAAGTCACTCAAGTTTTGCAAGTTCTAGTACTCTGCAAGTCACATAAGTCTGCAACTCTGCAAGTCAGACAAGTCACTTGAAGTCAAAACTGACTTTTGTCCAAAACTCCTAGAAGGACTGTTCCTGCGCAGAAGCTCCGAACTGCAAAAGTTGAAGTGATAAAGATTAATCATTTTACACCATTTCATTGTACTTCAAGGTTGAGCCGAGGGCTTGAGCCGCCGGTATTCTATTATTGAAAGTAAAAATGACAATAGCACTTGTTCTGTATAGACTGAACATCCTTGATACACAATTCCGTGAGGTTTTACGGTGGATTCCGTAAACTTTAATGATCGGGGCTCATACACAAAGTGGATTCTTTATGCGAGAAGTTGATGGGGATGCCTATCCTTTTCGGGCGTTTCATTAATTTAGTGTGTACATGGGTGATTCCATAGCGGGTGATTTCGCAAAATACATATTAAATTAATAAACGTTTATGAGTTTAGAGTGCGCACTCATAACAAATTAAAGTTAGGATTGATTTCTAACCGGTTGATTTATTTATGTAGCTGAAGACTACTAGGTATTCACTTTTGTCGGTTTAATTGTATTATTTTACTAACGATTGTGAATGCTTCAGTTGATGTGTAGAGATAGCAGCAGTGGCGGAAGAAAGCATTGGAGGATAGCGAGTATTCGAGTTATCACTTATATTTTGATGGGCGTATACCTTAGGCATGGCGCCTATATTTTGTTGTGCCTATTTATTGAGGCGTTGGATATTTATTTATTATTTTGTATGCACATGGGTGCACGATTATGTTATTTGTACTTGGACATTGTATTGGGTACGCCTGACTCTTTGGGCGCCGCCCATTAGCTTTATTTCTATTTTGTGCTAAAGCAAACTCAAAAGCCAAAAGCGTGCTATTTTGTAATTGGGGCTATTATTTGAGCTTGAAGATGATTAATACATAAAATACATGCTTTGTGGAGCGCTCACACAAGGCATGGGGGGAGATTGCACCCAATTGGTCTCTTGTTCATGTCGTACATGCTTTTTACTTTGAGTTTTGTGCAAAAAGTAGAGTTTTTTTGTTCTTGGGGACCTTCCGGCATTCACTACGCGAGCATACAGCATCCGATCTGTGCACCAGATGGGGCATGTTTTCCTCTCCTTTAAAAGTAAACTAGTAGTTCTAAAGTCAATACTCACCTCCACAACTACCTTTTCTAGGACCTTCCTCCATTTTAGTAAAGGGGATTGGGAGAGCATTGAGAAATCCTTTGAGGATTTTCAGTGGGAGCTCTATGGTACGCATTAGTGGCATTCCATCTCTAGGAGCTTGTGATTTATAACAAGGATGATAGAGGCTTACTAATAGAGATACTAGCAAACAAAGCAATAATTTGAGCTTTTTTCTCTACCGAAAGGCTAGAGGAGGATCTTCCACGGGCTGCCCTCCTCTAGCGTTGGATCTATTTGGCAACTATCATGGGAGGAATATGGGATCGATTATGGTGGGAGGATTTATCTACTAACATGCACCTACAAAATCAAAATTCAGTAATCAAAAGTGACCCAAGCTATTGTAAAATCCTTAAAACATTAGATTGTAATATGGAAATTGAGAAGGATCAAAGGAAGGCAACCCACCTTTGCTACACACTATTTGGTCTTACAATTTCCCTTTGAGGTGTCTTTTGTGCCTATCTTGCAACACTAAGCAATCCAAAACCATTCGCATTAAATCATGGATGGATATATGGGAACCAACCAAACACTTCCTTTAGAGAATGGACTAGATTGTGAAGCAATTCAAAGTCAAGGACAAGAAGCGAGACTAGATTATAAGTGCCTTTTAGAAAATGATGACTTTCTAGATGACTGCTACTATTGTTCATAAACATCGTGCCAAGTCTATGGCAATGACATTAAGCCTCTTTGGAAGAGTAGCAAGGACAATTATTGTTAGTAAATATCCTACAAAGTCTATGGCAACAACGTTAAGCTTCTTTGGAAGAGTAGCAAGTACAATTATTGCTAGAAAATATCCTACAAAGTCTATGGCAACAACATTAAGCCTCTTTGGAAGAGTAGCAGCAAGAGGGACTCCATAGGTCATTCCAAGCTTGATTTCATGGAGATGGTATTTTCCCTTATCTAGGATGAGGGCTTAAAAAGAGAGGCTTGAGAGGGTCTAAAAGTAAACCTTGCTAGTCAATATAACTTCTCATATGTGGACCATTAAGAGGGGCTTCTCACAAACCCTTTTCAAAAGAGGGATAACACAAAAGGATTCCAACCATAGCTTTTCCACATAAGCAACAAAAGGGATGTTAAATGTCATATCTATCTTTGATATGGAGCATGCTAATGTTTATATTTATGGGTATACTAATTGCAGGCAATAAAGTGTTAATAATTTAGTAAAAGTTTTGTACCTTTTGTAGGTAGTGAAAGACCTAAACAAATTGCAAAGTTATGAAATTCACGAAACAAGATTGGATGTTTTGGATCTTTGCTACTTTTGGTATCTAAGCATTTCAAAAAGGGTCTATGGAAAGCACCTCTAAGGTGATAATCTTAAGTGATCAACCTCATTAGGGATGATTATTTGAAGCATGTGTGAAAATACAAAAAAAAAACTTTTTAAAGAGGACTTTAGCTAAGAACCCCAATCAAATGGGTCCAAAATTTGAGGAAATACTCCTTTGTACTTTTAGTTTAAAGCAAAGGTGCCTTTTAAGAAGATGAAAAAATGCTACACTTGTGGCTACAAGTTTAAGCTAGGACACATATAACTAAATTTTACTTGCACAAGTCTATGTAGTCAAGGTCAAGAATGTGTGGATGGGTTATTAACCACGCTTAACCTATGTGTCAAAACTTTGGGAGTTCATGGAGTACCCTCCAAAAATGAGGGTTCTCCATGAACTCCTAGAGTTCAAATGATGTGGCAATCACCTATTGGTACCTATTGTATTCTCTCTCCTGAAGTCTCCCTCTATGGAGGTTTAGTGGCTCATTTGTGTGTGTGCGTGCGCGTGTGCGCGCAAATGGGTCCACTTGAATGAACTTGCATGTAGCCAATATATTAATATCGCCTGTTTTCACACATGCAAGTCAAGGGACTTGTGTGTGGTGCGACTCTAAGGCATGTTGCATCACCGATGTCCTTAATACTTTACCTTATAAAATGCAATTCGTATGCATTATTAAGAAAAATGCAAAACTTTGAAAGTTAAATATCAAATTTTGAAGATGCAAGAACAACTAAGTTAACAATCAAAGTTTTCAACCCATCAACAATATTTTATATTCCATAGATTTCGAGCATGCAACAAGTCTTGCATTGCATGCTTGAGCTCCAAAATCTCACAAATAAAATAAAGGCAAAATATTCCATACTAGAGGTGTAAAATCTAAAAATAAAACAACAAGATATCCATATTTGAAGTATGAAGTCTAGCGCAAGCCTAAGTTTCATGTTTGAGCTCCAAAAAAAATTTGATATCACATCCATAGTAAAGAAAAGGCACTCGATGCTACGATGATAAAAGCTCGCAACTACGACACACGCCCGGTGGGACTCGAACCCACAATCCCTTGATTAGAAGTCAAGTGCCTTATCCATTAGGCCACGGGCGCTGGTTGATGTAAGTTTTATAAAGCATTTTAACAAATAGAGTTTAAAATTGGTTCGTGACAATTGCGCGAAGGACATCCAGCAAGCGGAGCAGGGAGATTTGATTTTCAAAATCCAAGTGAGGTTTGGCGCAAGCTGTAGGCTAGGGAGGGGAGGCCTCATGGAGGTTTGCCGATCTCTCTTACCCACATCTAAAATAATATATAATAGAAGATAAGTAGATTATAAAACTTTAGCTTTCATTAGAAAAGCACATGTTTAACTTTGAAAATGTACTTAATTTAGTTATACCCACTTAAAATTTTATTTGTAATATATTATTTGTTACATAAAATATACACTATGCGTAAAATGGACCTAAGTATGCCCGTACTAGTGATAAATCCTAAGCAAGTCATGTCTCCCTTACCTTTTACAAGAAATTGAAAGAAGCTACCCTTAGCATGAAGAGGCAATGCATGTTAAAGATACAAAAGTCCAAGTGAAGGGGAAAAAGGACTTGAGGGGGGATTATTATGATAATAATAGGAGTTCTGAGTAGCTACAATCAACATCACCCAGTATCACAAGGCTACTAACTATACTTGCATCGATAAAAGAGAAGAATGTAAGAATCTTGTCTTCTAATACTTTTTGCAAATATTATCATTCCTAGCCACTTATCATTGATATCGACGATAACAAGTGGATATTAATCCCATCTAGCCCTAGATCCTATTAAATCAATAAAAGGAATAGTAGTCGCTTGAGTGTAATTAAATACATCAAAGATTGCTTTTGGCCTTCTTATGTAGATAGGGCATTTATCTATGAACATAATGAAGTCTATAAGATATGAGTTTCCCCCACATCTTATCTAATTTACTCTTATAAAAAATGACTCTTATTTAAGATTTGAAACTCATAATCAAAACTTCACTTGCATTCTACACATTAAAAAAGCCAAATTATAACTAGAAAAAAGTTATCAATTGTTACTATTACTATTAACCTTTCGAGTTAATATTTTATTATTGCAACATATGTATGCTTGTCCTAGAGCATCATAAGTCAATTAAATATTGAGTATTAATTATTTGTAGCATAGTAAGCTATTATAAGTAGTGTTTATTATACTAATATACCATAATAATGAATTATTTTCAATAGTTGAATGAAACATATGTTGGGTTAAAGGCCAATGGTCTATAGTTGAATGGGCAGACTTTGTATAAGTACACATTGTACATTCCTATATAAGTAAAGATAATAACATTAGGGCCAAAAAAGTTTCAAAAACAGCACTCGTAAGAAAATGATTAAGTTGTTAATTAGAAGAGGTTTTAGAATAATAAACCCTCCAAAGTTGGTTGTTCATATGCAATTAAAGAGGTGATTGAAGAAGTCACCATTAAAATGCCTCCATTCTTTAATCCATATCAGGGGTCATATTTTCAATCGTTTTTCTCTTGGAACTTGCGAAATTTTGCATAGCTAAGATTTTTGCACCAAAACACGTTCCTCCATTTGTCCAAGCTCAATCCTTGCACCATCCTCTATTCAGCACTTGCTTTTTTTTCTCTGTTATCGCTTGGTTGACTTTATTATGCTAAAATATCCAACAATACCTCTTCAAGTAACACAAGATCAAGTACACACAAATATAAACTTTCTATTTAAATATATCCAATAATACATTTTGGAGAAATATACATCATCTAGCATTGTTGAGCAAGGATAAAGCTAACAAGTTATGACTAGAAGGAAAGAAGCATATAGATTTGTGGGTGGATGAAAATATCTATCCCTAATACCCTTCAACATGTAAGCCTTCTCCTTTTCTCAATATTCACAACTTTGTAAGATATGTTGGAGATGGTTATGATGGAATGCTTGGGTATTGCATGCGATTTGTAGATTTAGTTGTTAGGACAACCATGAATAGTAAGATTTCAAAAGTATTTGGGGAATATATTCATATTGAAGGGTCTATGCCCTATGAAAAACAGAAAACAAAAGTTGTCTTTGGATACAACACATTTAATAATATTTGGATTGATCCTAAAATAGTGCAAATTTATTGTGTAAGAATGTAGTGGGATTTTAAAGTTTGTGCTAAAGTGTGACAAAGCACATATTCAAAAAGTAGAAAAGATCAAAAGAGTTAGCATTTGTATCATGAACATGGCACTAGAATACAGTAAGAGACACAAACAACAACTTAAAATTCAATCCGAGATGGACATTTGGTGGATTGGTGTAGCTGAATTACCAGTTGAAAGTCATTAAACCTTGAAGTGGTTGTTCTCTCATACATGTATTCTTGATAATCAAGTCTCAAGGTGAAAGGGAAACATTAATAGTTGTTGGGGTTGGTAGTTTCAACGTAAAATGGCATATCAGTGCTAACTTAAAGACTATCAAATATATGTTTGGGGTATGCAATGGAGCCAATGTAAACTACCCTTGCATTTATTGCATGGAACACATGGGGTTTAAAGATTGGAGTAATTTACTATCGGTAAGAAGAGTTGCAACTGGAGAATCCATAGATTTAAGAAAATTTAGAAATAAGGAGGGGATATGAGATCCTATTTTTTCAATCTCTCTTAAGAATGTTCATATTTGTACTTTGCATGTAGAGATTGGAATAATTGATAAGCTTCTCAAATTGCATCTTGATTATGCATATTCAATCAAGCCAACATCCTTATCGGATGAGTATATTGATAAATGTGAGGCATTACTCTCAAAAATAGGGTTTTCATATGGGGGACAAGTTCAGTTTTTGAGAAAGAACCCAATAGCTTCACAGAAACAAGAGATATCTCAGTAGATGTCTCTATGGGAGGTGCAAAGGTCTTTCTCGAAAATCACAATGGAAAACAAGTAAACACAGTATGGAGTGTTGGAGAGAGTTATGTGAAATTATGACAAATGTGACCAGGATGCTCTAAGTTGCATTTCTGAGAATAGAGGTTTGGAGACATCTTAACATCTTTCTGAAAGTGCTCATGTAACAACACATATCATTAATGTATCAAGAAGAGTATAGATATTTAGTTATAAACCTTATTTAAGTAATACAAGAAGCATGGGGGAACAAGGATATTAGCTTCTATTTGGTAAGATAGAGAGAGAGCTCAATCATGCATTTTTAAATATAAAAAAACAAATGATAGAAACTAACTTTTGCTTCTTATATGATGCGGCACATTCTTTTAATTCATGGACCTTATTTTGTGGAGGATCACAGACCATTAGCAACTTTTAGTAGCCAAGAAATGGAAAAATCCCACTATCAAGCTCGTACATGTTACTTTTGTAGCATAAGGCATGGTGGAGAAGTAATAAAAAGTAATGCTTTTGAAGAGTTATTCAACAAGTTTTTTCAAAGATAACTTCAAAGATTGAAGAATATAACAAATGTTTATGATATTTAAACATACAAATTCACAAAGAGCTACCTAGCTTGAAATAGCATTTTCATCCTCTTCATCCTTGGGCATATATTTTCTGCAGCATAAAATTTTTCTCCTCCTATATCCAATAATGGATTTAATATATGTTGTTGTTGACAAAGCACATAAGAGAATAATGCTAGAAAGTTCCAGCTCTAGAGGTTGAGTAACCATGTGTATAGCCAAAAATTCAAGTGGTTGTTGTCTTTTCAAGAAACATTATTGTGTGGGCATTACATTGTAATCCTAAGTAGCGAAGAACCCTTGTAAGAGCTTTTATACAAAGAATAGGCCATGAGGATTCCTTTAAGAAAGAGCTATATAGGTTCAAAAAAATATGAGGATCAATTCTAGCAAGGTAGTGTCTAAGTGTAACACCCTTGATGACAGAGCGACCATTGATTCTTGATCCTTTGCCTCTTCCTAAGAAATTATTCTCATCTACAATCCCCAAATGGAGAAAAACTAATAAGATGAAAAGGAGATGTGAGAAAAAGAAATGTAAAATATTCATGGAAGAGAAATAAAGCATTACCACTTGATTCTCATCATTCTCTAGTTCACTTGGGTTCCATAGGTTAATTGATTATGTTTCCTTAGCATCTTTGAGTTCCTTAACATACTTTGACTATTCTCTCTCAAACATGGAAATTTTGAGTCTTTCTTGAAGCTCGTGAAACTCCTCTTTAGTAATTTGTAATTCCTTCTTAACATATTTTTCTTTGGTCAAACACATAGAGAAGGCCTCAGTTGCATCGATGAACTTATCATCAGACATTTGTGTATCTTTGGACTCTTGTTCTGTAAAAATTACACGGCACAAGGAACAGAATTTGAGAAAGAGATAGAGAGTACACAATAGATAAGAGGAGAATATAAGCATTCTTTAGCTCCAAATAATTGATACAAAAATGTCTCTTTCCACCCATGCGCTTCCACTGTGAAGCTTAAATGGCAATCTAGACAGAAGATAGGTGAAGAGCTTAAGGCTAGTTGGAACAACTCTGACTGGGTGAAAGATAGATAATGAAAAATATGAAGGGATCTACCTTTTATAGCCTATGAAGGGGGTCATGATGGATGAGATTCCATATGCACCTGTGTTTGTTGACCTTCCATGTGCACATGTGTCTGTTGATCTTCCATATGCACATGTGTCTATTGATCGTCTGTTGACCTTCCATATGCACATGTGTCTATTGACCTTCCATGTGCACCTCCACTAATTGGCTAGGAAATATTCCAAGGAATATTCCCTTTACCGTTGGCTAGGGCCCCTGCTAACTTCCTTACCCCGCAACTCAATGCAATGTGCCTCCAATTGCTACCAGCCTAACTACTCCGTCTAACCCAAAGATTGGACCCACAACGGTCACCTTTTTGCCATCCGGTCACATAGACCTCATCTGACATACAAGTCAGGAAGACTCAACCAATATTCGGGCTTGCATATGGCTTCTCCTCATAATGGGGGCCTTACAACTTTGAGCACCATGGATCATTGGCGGCACCTTATGAGGGTGGGGCATTGAGCATATCTAACACCCCCCCCCCTCAATGTCCAACTATCTCCTCAGCCCAATGCCGCGAGTCTCTGTGAAGATGAACTTGAAGTGGATCCTTTGTAAGTTCTTTGGTGAAGATATCCGCTCCATTGTCCTCTGTTGAACAGTAGACCACTTTCACTATCCCATCCTTGATCAAATCACACATAGTGATAGTGGAACTCTACATGTTTGGTGTGCACATGAAACACTGGATTTTTGGAAATGGCGATGCAACTTTGACTATCACATCTCAGCACAGTTGGTTCTTCATCCTGCACTTCCATATGCTGTAGGATCCTTCTCAACCATACTGCTTTACATGTAGCAAAACAAGCCTACCTTGTATTCTGCTTCGGTAGAAGACAATGCCACTATTGGCTGCTTCTTACTAATCAAATAGAAAATTCCTGAACCCAAAGAGAAACAATAACCAAAAATTGAATTCCTAGAATCACTGTCTCCTGCCCAATCTGAGTCACAGTTCCCCACACAAGAGAAGTTTCGGAACTTTATGTGATACCATAGTCAAGAGTTTCCTTCAAGTATTTGAGCACCTGCATCCAATGACTCTCATGAGGTTTGTTTGAGAAGCTGCTCAAAACACCAATAGCAAAACTAATATCTAGTTTGGTGTTACACAAGTAGACCAACCCTCCTATACCTCCGAATGTCTGCTCTAGTGTTGATGTATCCTCAATGGATAGCTTTGCATTCACCTCCATAGGTGTACCTCCCAATGTCTGCTAGTGTTGATGTATCCTAATGGATAACTTTGCATTCACCTCCATAGGTGTAGCTATCTCCTCGCACTTGGTCATGCCAAATGCCTTTAGGATCTCCCATGCATACTTCTTTTGAGAGATGAACATCTTTCCTGCAGGACTTCAATACCCAACCAATAGTGCAGCAAGCCCAAGTCTGTCATTTCAAACTCAAAACTCAAAGCCTTTCAAGTTTGGTTGATCATATCTTCATAGTCACTTGTAATAAGAAGGTCATCCACATACATCCACATATAGGACAATCACTACAGACTTTTCACCATCCCTGTAAACATGCAATTTAGCATCTGAGGCAGTTCTTTTGAAGTTTAAGTTTAAAAAGAACTTATCTATCCGTTGGTACCATGCTCTAGGGCCTTGTTTCAGCCCATACAATGCCTTCTTTAGCTTACACACTTTGTTCTCAAAATGGGCGGCCTCAAACCCTGGTGACTGAGCCACATACACCTTCTCCTTGAGGTCATTATTTAAGAATGCTGACTTAACATCCATTTGGTAAACTGTCCACTGCTTGTGGGTGGCCATTGCACGGGGGATTCACTAGTAGCAATAAGGAGACGTCACTTGTGTGCACGAAATATATGAAAATACCCCTTATCTACCCCCTATTTATGGGACCTTACCTTATAAAATGTACATTCCTTCCCTTAAATAACCCCCCTCTCTTACACACGTGGTACCATATGATAAACCCTAGTGGACCCCTTGGGGTCCATTGCAAGTACTATGCGAATAGTTATCATTCTGGCAGTTGGGAAAAATGATTCTTGAAAATCAAACCCTTCAACTTGTGAAAATCCCTGTACAACTAGTTTGGCTTTGTACTTTTCTAAGGTACCATCAGCCTTGTACTTTACCTTCTAGTTCCACTTGGTGCCAATAACCTTCCGGTTTTTTGGCCGATCCACTAGCTCCCAAGTGTCATTCTTCATTATGTTGTCATACTCTGCTTGCATAGCAGCCTTCCATACTGGATCTGCAAGTGCTTCTTATAAGTTAGTTGGGTCCTTTACTTCTCTCATAATCTCAGCCATCAAGGCCATATTGACTATGTGAGTAGAAACCCTCCTTTGCTCCTCTATTCTTTGAGACCTCCTTGGTCCCACCGTCTGCCTTCTCCTCAACAGATGTAGGCATAGGATTATTGTGGTCATAGAGTTTTCTTCACTTGATGCGGCAATGGATTTTCTGGTGGGGTGATGTCAGGTTGGTGAACTTTTTCCTCATCATCTAAAGATGATGCTTCCTCCTCCTTAAGGATAGGGACAGCTCTCGGGACATGTTCATAGTGGACTACTTCTTCGCTTGATGATAAAGTGGAAGAACTTACCTTCTCCTCCTCCATTGTATGCGACTTCTCCTTGAACACCACATCACAACTCGCGATGATCTTCTTTGCCTCTTGGTCATATAATTTGTAAGCCTTCTGCTCATTACTATAATCCAAGAAGATACATTTTCCGCTTTTTGGTTTTAACTTATTTCTCTTCTCATCCGGAACATGTGTATAACATTCACATCCAAAAATTCTAAAATGTGAGACAGATGGTTTCTTACCAATAAGCCTCATGAGGTGTTTTTCCCTTGAGGGCCTTTGTGTAGCTCTGATTTAGAATGTAGATTGCAGTATTGATAGCTTCAGTCCCAAAATGGTTAGTAGGCAATCCCTTGCCCTTTAGCATGCATCTTGCCATCTCCATAATGGTGTGATTCCTGTGTTCCACAACACTGTTCTACTAAGGTGTGTGAGGTGTCATCAATTGATGCTTAATCCGTTTGCTCTTGCAAAAGTCTTCAAACTCCTTTGAGTTGAACTCATCACCACCATCTGTTCTAAATTTCTTCACACTTTTCCTTGTTTCATTCTCAATAAGTTTTAGCCATTCTTTAAACTTATCGAAAGCTTGAGCCTTATCACAAAGGAAGTACACCCACATCTTCCTACTGTAGTTTCATCGGCAATCAACATAAGATAATAAGATCCCCCCAAGGCATGTGTAGGCATCTTACTGCACAAGTTAGCACACACCAACTCTAGAGGAGCATGTACTTTATTCTTGCTTTCCTGTGGGAATGCCTTTCTCTATTTCTTGCCCATCATACAAGCTTCACATGGTTCCTTCAATTCAATCACTACAGGTAGGTGAGCAACCATACCTTGCTTGTGCATCTCATTCAACACTGCAAATCCGATGTGTCCAAACCTTTCATACCAAATCTTACTTGTGCCCACTCTAGCAGTGGCTGTAAGAGCACTTACCTCATACCTTTCTTGTTGGTCATGTGATGGGAGGCCCTACTATCCAACACCCATGAGTCAGTGGTAGATTCTACTTGTGCCAAGGAGCACACTTCCTCAATGGTCACCATGAATGACTCCAACTCTACTTTAGTCATATTGGATGTCCCTTTCCCTTTACTTTTAAGAGTACCATTCTTTTCATCTGCTTTCTTGACATGACAATCTACGATTGCATGTCCTTTCATCTTGTAGTAGAAGCACTCTTCTTGAAACTTCTTCTTACCGCCCTTCTTCTTTTTGTCATCATCATTTTTGGTGGAGAAACCACCTTTGCCTTTTGCATTGGTAGAGAATGTAGCATCTCCATTGTTGCTTCCTTCTCGGGCTTTCAGTCTTAACTCCTCCTCCATCAATAATGCACAAATCTCCTTAAAAGTCAAAGCTTGAGGTCTCATCTGAGTATTAAGGGCAGTTACTAGTCCATCAAAATTTTGTGGACAAATCTAAAGACATCTCCTCGCTAGCTCCTCGCTAGTCTTTTGTATCCCAGCGCTAGCCATCTGGTCGTGTAGATTCTTAATTCAAGTGATGAATGCTTTAGCTGTCTCTCCTTTAGCAAACTTCTCCGCCACTAGTTGATTCTCCAAGTTTTGAGTCCTTGTTTGGTTTCACATTTCATATTGACTCCTCAGTACATTCCAAGCTTATGATGCTTTGGTTGTATGCTGAATCAAAGTCAAAACACTGTCAAAATAGCTTGTAACTAAGGTGCACAATACATCTGCATTCCTTCATTTCCAAGCTCGTAGAAGACTTGCATTCGAAGGAATCATCACATTAGAATTTGGTGGATCGAGGATAGGCTATAGTTCTGCGTCAGTCCCCAGCACAGTCTCCAAAAGCTCAGAAGAATCAAGGACAATTGTAATTTTGAACTTTCACAAGGTGTAGTTTGTACCATCCAACTTGCATTCACTAAAGGTTGGTGGATGAATCCTTAGTGTTTGAATAGCCGATATAGTAGCATCACCTCCTGCACCGCTTCCTGATGCGCCAGAACCGCTTTCGAAAGACAACATCATTCCTATTTTCTGTTGAAGCCTTAGCCTCTTGCTCACTCTTCAATCGCTAGATCCCCCTGGGCTTTGATACCATGTAAAAATTACATGGCACAACAAATGAGAAAGAGATAGAGAGTACACAATAGATAAGAGGAGACAAAAGATAGGTGAATAGCTTAAGGCTAGTTGGAACAACTCTAACTGGGTGAAAGATAGATAATAAAAACTGTGAAGGGGTCTACCTTTTATAGCATGTGAAGGGGGTCATGATGGATGACCTTCCATATGCACCTATGTCTATTGACCTTCCATGTGCACATGTATCTGTTGACTTCCATATGCGCATGTGTTTATTGACCTTCCATATGCACATGTGTCTATTGACCTTCCATATGCACATGTGTCTGTTGACCTTCCATGTGCAGGGAATATTCCCTTTACCGTTGGCTAGGACCCCTGATAATTCCCTTACCTTGCAATTCGATGCAATGTGCCTCGAGTTGCTACCAGCTTAACTACTCCATCCAACCCAAAGATTAGACCCACAACGGTCATCTTTTTGCCATCCGATCACATAGAACTCATCTGACATACAAGTCAGGACTCAATCAATATCTCGGCTCACATATGGCTTCTCCTCATAATGGGGGCCTTACAACTTTGAGCACCATGTATCATTGGTGGCACCTTATGAGGGTGGGGCATTGAGCATATCTAACATGTTCAACATTAATAATACCATTAGTATTTGCACAAGCTTCTGCGATAACTGCCAAGAGTCCCCTCTCCAATTAAAGAGTCTTTGGATGTTAGATAATAGTAAATACTCCTTGTCTTTTATTGGAAAGGTCGGTAGAGAGGGTGTAATAAGGCTCGAGGATGACTTAGATATTTTAGAAAGCTTAGCACTATTTTCTTTAATAATAGTTTATGCTTTGAAATGAACAACATCTAGGTTCTTTGCAATAGATGTCTCCATTTGAGGATCAACCAGCTCCTCCACATCCTTGTCAACCTCCATATCCTTGAGTAGGCAATAGCTAGAGGATCTCATTGTCTCCATCTTTTCCTCATCATAACTCACTAGATACTTCACAAGGGAATACACAATGAATGCAGTAGACTGAAACATAAGCTTAAATTTTCTTGGGTGCCGAGAGCACACAATATTTGAACCACAAAACTTCTCCAAAGAATACATTGTACACTTTTTTGTGAATGATGTCTTCTCCATGGGTGACTTGCTAATACATATGTGAATAAAAACCTTTGAGTCCACTTTCACAATTGGGCCTTCTAAATCTGTGAACTCTACATAGTCCTCCATGCAAAAGTCTTTACAATAATTAACTACATGATCAAGATCCCATTCAGGATTAACATGTCCTTGGCAAATGGAAAAAATATAAGTTGAATGTTACTCTGAATAAGGATATCCAAAAGCCTCTTAGAGGGGGTTATTTCTATGATTTGAGTGAGGCTTGGGGTCCTCAATGGTGATTTTCCTTTGCTTGGTGGATTCCTCCTTGAAATTTCTACACTTCTTATGGACCTTGGAGAGTTGGCAAAAAGAACATCTGGGATAGTGCTTGCCTTTCTCTTTACTGACTCCTTGGATGTTGTGGAGGAGACACCCTTTTTACTTTTCAGACTCATAGCCATTGTAGATGAAATAGGGAGGGAACTTGACTCTTTAGACATGCTTGAAGGTTGCTAAAATGGAAATTCCAAAGAGGAGTGAAATATGACGTAATGATACAAGGAGTGGTAGTGCGACATCTAGTCAATGCACTAGTCTTGTAATGAAAAGGGGAGGATTACTAAGTTTTGAAAAATGGCAGAGCCAAATATGCTACAATGGCACGAGGAGAAGCAATCCAAGATTTATTCCTTAACTAGTTGCACTGTGATGAACAAGCTAAAATGCAGTGATAGTAGAAACTAAATGAAGGTATATGCAATCCACACACAAATGCTAAATCAAAACTACCCATAGGTAGAGAAAAAAAGCTAGCTTTACTAGACACATTTATAGTTTGTCATATTCATTAGCAAAAATGTAGCCATTGGATGAGACCGTTGGATGTGTGGCAAAAATCTAGCCGTGTTGGACTCTTCTATTGGAACTAGCCATTTGAAACCCTAGCTCATCCCATGAATAGAATCTTGACACATGGCATGCTAGTTAGAAAAGTATATAAGGTGGATTTTTTTTGCATTGTATCATTCATAGTCCTTTCCTAAAGTTATTAACTTCTACCTTGGAAGCCTGAGATATCAAACATTGCCCCACGTGGTGGTTATTTCTTGAAACATGCATGCAATGATGCGATCTTGCTCATCCATAGTCTAGTAGCATGTATTCTCGCACCATGACAGCTTCCCTTGCACTTGCTATTCATATTTGCAATAGCATGAATATAACATCCTAGCTAGCAAGAAAATGTTCTCTTGTGCTATAATGGTCTTGGTTTGCAATGGTGCGATTATCTCTTTTGGTTCTACTCAAAGCCTTCTTCTCGTGCTGTGATGACTTCTTTCCTTGTACTCACTAACAGATTTTGCAAGGATGCGAATATAATGTATTGGCTAATAGGATGAGCTCCCCTCATGCTATAACAGTTTTGGTTTGTAACGGTGTGATTTTCCCTTTTCATTCTGCTTGCAGCCTTCTTCTTGCACAGTGATGGCTTCTTCCCGTGTACTCATTAACCAATTCCGCAACAACGCAAATGTAACATCTTGGCCAATTGGAAAAGCTCCCCTCATGTTGTAACAATATTGATCACAATAGTGCGATTGTCTCTTTTCATTCTGCTCTAAGCCTTCTTCTCATGCCGTGACAGCCATTGCCCCTTGCATATTTCACTTTCCAACTTCTCAAGTTTTTTATCCTTCTCTTAGCAATTTTCAATGGCTACGACCAAAGAAATTGCAAGGAAGATGTATATCTAGCATCCACAACCATAAGCCTATGATGTTTCTTTAGAGCATCTTGGCCAGTCTGTCCCAAAACTTCCCACATTACCTGAAGAGGTTCCCATTGAGATTCTAGATAAAGAATCATCTTCAAATGTAAGTCAAAAACCAACTTCTCCTAGTCCTCAGGATTCAACCCCTCCTGTTGTGCTAGGCTAAGGAGAGCATCCACCTCCCCTTCATGCTTCTGAGTCTGGTCTTCAGTTGTGCCAGTTGAGGAAACTTTCAAACCAAAACCCTAGCCAATAGGAAAAGGAAATCAAGGTGGTTTACATGCACAGATGCTTCAGAGGAATAAGGAAAGCCAAAAAAGCAACTAACCATCCTATCCCAAAGGCCACATTTATCAGAGTGATCAAGGATTTCTCAAATAGATTGTCCAAGGTTGCCACAATTGATGAACTCCAAAGGAATTGGCAACTTTTAGTTATTTTGTGTTTAAAAGAGGTTGGACATGACTTCATCATAGATTTTATAAATGATGCTTACATTGCTGCTACTCATGCACACATGGTCACATTTATGAATAAGGATTTCAATATGGTGAGTAGGCTTAGGTATAGGTTTGACAAAGTGTTGAAGCCAATGCCACCCAACACTGATTATAAAGCTTTTTAGATCCTCAATGTTCCCCCAAATTTGAGAAAGGTCACATAGCCTATAATTGAAGACGTTACTCACTTATATTCAACTGGAACTGTAGCTCAAAGAGAGACTACCATGGAGGAGAAAATCAAAGAGGAGGTTGAAGGTGAGGATATTATCTGCAAGAGGACGTTTGATTCGGTTGGCCTAGCTAACTATGAGAGGATGGGCAAGGTATTTGGCCAAATGGTTGTGAATTCTCTCAAGATGTAGATAATGAGGATTACCTTAGCATATCTCTAGAAGCAAGGACTGTGCTAGAGAAAAAATATATATCGTTATTAGATTCTATTGTTTATTATTATCTAAGGTGAGGTTTATTGTTGGTTTTATGAACTTTTTCAAAGTACATTGCACTTCTATTCCCCTATTTTGGTCTTTTTCCCCTATACATGACATACATTGCTTCTGTTAGTATTGAAATTGCTAACAACATGTTCATTATTGATTCACTTTTCTTTGTGGATCTTTTTTCAAAATCTAATTCAAATATTTCAAATTTCCTTAGGTTTTTTGAATGTGCCATACACATATTTTTTAAAAATGTTGAAAGGTAAATAAGTCCCTTATATAGTTACTTTTAGTGATTTTTTTCATATTTGTTGTTGACTTATTTTTCCTTCATATTGGACATTGGAATCTGATCTACTTCGACTTTGTTGCTTGGGAGGTCATCTATATAAATTCTGTTTCAAGAATTCATAGCATAGCAAAAATGTATTATAAATATACTTCCCTTGTTTTCTAGAATTCTTGCATATAGTCTTTACTGTTTCCTAACAAGTCTTTACTTCTAGTGTTGCTAGACTTGTTACCACTTACTTGGATGCCATTTTCAAAGAAATTGCTAACCTTGAGAGACCTTTCAAGTTTCTCCTTCAAGAGATGCCACTATAGAATGATACACACAATTGTGGATAGAGAGTTATCTCAAATGTTTGTGGGAATATACATTTAAAGTTATTGAACATGACATGATGAATGTAAGTCTTTTTATTTTTTGCTTAAAAATAAAATTCTCATGTTTTCTCAACTAAGTTGTTATGTGCATTGTTTTAGTGCAAAGATTACCCTAATTCATATGTGTGGTGGATAAAGGAGATGTGTATTGAGGTAATTTTGGATAGGGCAGTCACACCAATGGACCGTAATTCCCCTCTTCCTCTTAAATATTCCAAGGTCAAAGCCAAGAGCTAGGTGAAAGCCATAATCGGTAAGGATGCTGCTAAGGGAACTACTAGAAAGCCTTTTTCTACCTTTATAAAGAAAGGTAAGGGAACAACCAAGTCAACCATAAAAAAGACTTCTATTGCCTCCATAGAGAAGGGTATGTTGAAGCTTTCTCCTTTGAAGTTTGATCCATCTCCTCTGCAATTCAAATTTTTTTAGCAACAAAGAAAAAAGCCTCCAGTTAGGAGACTAGTGATGATGAATAAAAGTAATGAAGTTGAACCTATTCCAAATAAGGAGGAAAGTTCAAAGGAAGGAGAAATTAAATATAAAAAAGCTAACTAGCCTTGTAAATTTTTCTCTGTACAATCCAATTACTCGCTCCTCCTTTTAAGTTTGATCCATCTCCTTTGAAGCCCAAGAGAAGAGGGTGCCCATGAAATTCAAAATTTTCTAGCAACAAAGAAAAAATCCTCCAGTGAGGAGACTAGTGATAAAGAATAAAAGTAATGAAGTTGAACCTGTTTCAAACAAGGTGGAAAGTTCAAAGGAAGGAGAAATTAAAGATAAAAAAGCTAACTAGCCTTGTAATGTTTTCTTTGTACAATCCAAATACTCGCTCCTCCAATTTTATTGGAATACAATCAACATAAGAATCTAAGGGAACCCAAGTACCATACCTAAGTTTGTACCTCCTATAATCAAAACCTATGATAAGAGATTATCGAGTGATATTGTAAAATATAGCCAAAGTCTCAGGACATGCATTGCATAATATAAAATCACCCTTGTGGTCACATTCCCTAAGTTTTTAGGATAGTCCTAAAACATTGTCCTCATTCTCCTTTGAAATCTTTCTACTTAGTCATGAAACCTTCATCCTTTATAAATTCATTGGTGTTTAAAACGAGCTATAAAGATGTGCAAGGGATAAGCATATCCTTCTAGATATCCTTCTAGGAGTCATGGCCTTTTGAATGTCTTCGGCTATCCTAAGTTTGAAGCTCTTTATTGTTACTTCATCAAGATTCTATCAATGTAAGGATGTAAGGCTTGGCAATGGTAAATCCTTTATGTGTCCATATACACATTCTCTTGACAAAACCACATATTGTGCATAATGTAGAAAAATCATACCTTCACTAAAAAAACTCGTGGTTTGATCAACAAAGATAATGCCTGCAAAATCTTTACGAATAATTGTATAGAATGTGCTGTTAAGAATTTCCATGGGGTTCCATTCAAAACTTGTCAATAGAAAGCTATCGAATACCAATAATCCATTGTTTGCTTATTGTGTTGATGGAAAAATATATTTGCATAAAAGATTCAACTTGAAATTAAATTTACAATAACTTTGTTGAGAAAAATGTTCATTTGGAGGCAAGTACATTTCCTTTACCATGTAAACATGTTGCATCCTAACAGACCACCCCTTCCAATGATACTTGATATCTTCTCATTTCATTTTCCTTACCTTGTGAGAGCCCCTGCAAGATGGCAACATGGTAACCTAATCATTTATACTAAACATTTTGGCCTCTCATTTTTCACTACTCTTTTGCTTATAGAATGAGAATGATGCCTTGTGGAAGCCATTAAAAAAGGGGAGCGTAGCCAATGTGTAAAGAAAGAACTCGGAGATAAAAGGTCAATGAACCCAAAACGAATATCAATAAGGCTAATGAAAATACACTCGACACCAAGAAGAATATTCAAATGCATCTTGAAAGTTACAAAATTGATAGTATTAATTGCATCTCATTTTCATCTCATCTTTTACTAACTTTAATTAGCTTTATGAGCTTTAGAGCTACCAAAAGATGTCAGATATCAGAGATTTCGACCAAAAAAGAGGAGAAATCCACGAAATGGTCTCTACTATCTCGGCAAAGGAGACAAGAATGCCATATTTTTGTACACACGACAAACTCTCCTTGACTCTTTCCTTAATCCAGTGAGATTAATAAAAGAGCAATTTTTGACACGTTTCAATCCTAATGAAGAATAAGGGTACCATTCATTTTGGAGCTACATAACTCTCTTATGTGTTCTCTCTCAATCCTCTTGTACTCCACAACTTCTACCTCCCATCCCACCATTGCTCCCCTCTCAACTAGTACCAAAGTACCTTCGTGGAAGCTTGTGCTTGGAGTGACAAGTGTAAAGAGTGAAGCTTTATTGTGAAGATCGAGGATTTGAGCTTCTTCTTTAGCATTGATGCTTACTATTTGCACATTGATAGAGGTACTATTCTCATTGTCTGGATCTAGATCTGAGTCAAGCATATGCTTAAGCCATTGATGCTTGATATTGGATTGAAATAATCCATTTTTTCATTGATTTGAGTGGTCATTAGTGGTTGATTGAAGCAAAACAACTTGTCTTTGAATACTCGAGAAAATATCTTGGCTTTGAATGCTCAGGACATGACTTCCTACTTGGTTTTGATGTATGCAAACAAAAGGGCTTGCTTAAGCAAGGGATCAACTTGTTTCTTGGAAGCAAGGGACCTACTTGTTCCATGCAAAGGGTTTAAGGAGAGGATTCAGGCTTGGGCCTTAAGTAAAGGCTCTACATTTGTCTATATAGAGAAAATGAAAGAGAAAGGGACTTGATGATTTACAAAGACCGCAATGTCTATGGAGTATGCTATTGTTCTGAACGCACGAAGAGATTGTTTATGCTAAAAATGATATGTATTGATACATTTTTCCAATGGGGTTGCTCAGATACTTTTCCTATGTTTTTAAATGTTTTGTAAGCTATATGGCATTTGTTTTATCACAAAGACAATCCTGTAAACATTAGTTTGTTAGTGACTAGTTTGCACTCTAAGGCTTCTAGATTACTCTCAATTTCCACACAAATTTTGATGGAATTTTAATCTTAAAGGATTTTCCATATTTGTTTATGCTTATTTCATAGAGATGATATAGGTTGAAATTGATTTGTAAAGGTAGTTTATATGCACTTGCTCTTCAGTGATTGTTTATGCTCATAAGATAGCTAGAATACTTGGGACAACTTACATAACATTCATATAACTTTGGGAGTGCTAAAATATCATTTTTACATAAGCTTTATATTGGTTTGATATTTGCATAGCTATTGTTTTGGTTTGTAAGGCATTTTGCTTATACTCTATTGGTCTATTTTGAGCTTACAATTGGATATATCTTGTTGTTTCTAGTGTGTATAAAAAATACTTTTGTCATGATATATGCTTCATGGAGTTTAGAAAATACATTGTTTACTATCAAAAATCTTGATAAAACGAATTTTTTATATTTAAAAGAGTAAATTTTATTATTGTAGAAGAAGCAAGTGAAGTCGATTAAATGTATTTGGGCTAAGTCTAAGGATATAGATGGAAAATTTATGGGAGAAATTGGATGAGCTGGCATTCTCTACTATTATATTGATGATCTTGAAGTCCATTTTTAATGTGAAAGGTATAGAAGGTACATATGGTCTCCATATGTTACATAAAAAAAGCTTGGTAAACTAAATGAGAAAGAAAGTACATGTTTGCATGTATTTGGATGAAGAAACTCTTCCATGTCTAACCATCTAAATGAGTTCAATACTATTCTTAGCTAGTTGATATATCAGAAGATTAGATTCCATGACTTAGTTAATGCTATGTTTTTGTTAATCACCTTGCATGAGAGTTGGGACAATTTTAAGACTGCCATTAGTAACTGTGTACTTGTAGGTGGTCATATGAATGCTAGTGTGGAGAGAATTTACTTATTGAGGAGATAAACATAAAGAATAATGCATTGTCAAAGAGCTCCAATGCACTTATAGTGAGAGGAAGGTCAAATTCCAAGGAAAACTCTTGTGAGAGATGCAAGTAAATGAGCAAGTCCCATAGCGAAAATGATGTAGAATGCTACTTCTATAATAAGAAGAGACACATAAAAATTGACTACTTCAAGTGAAGAAAGAGCAAGAAAAAGGAAAATAAGGATGATGGAAAAAAGGGAGAGAAATGTAAGGTAATGATAGGGGGTATAAATATGTGCAACAATGATGACGATGATGCTTTATATGTATCCTCTTTGGGTGATGCATTCTTGATTACCATGGATAATGGCATGTCTCAAAACTAGCTTCTAGATTCTATAGTAGTGTTTTATGCTACTTCATATAGGGAGTGATTCTCTATCTATGATGCTGGAAAGAGAGGACGTGTTTGTCTTGGAAACAACTATTACTAAATGTTTATTCTTTTATCTTATAGAATGTATGGTATGTTCTAGACTTGATAAAAATTTTGATCGTTACTAGGCAGCTTGATGATTGTAGTTACAGAGTGATATTTAGTGATCATGTGTGAAATATTTGCAAAGGATATATTGTTGTGGACAAAGGACCAAAATTTGGTACTTTATATCTTTTGCATATTCTAGAATTAAAGATCATATTATAGATATCACTAAATAACCATCTATTTCTTTATGGCATCACTATTTGGGATATATGTAAATCATTCGAATAAAATATTTGTGCCACGTGCATTATCTTCCATGTCTAATTTTTCAAAATCTTGGTTTTTGTGAGCATTGTCTCTTTGGAAAGAAAACTAAGATGTTGTATAAGAGAGATAGTATGAAGAGAATATTAGAATGTCTTGATTTGGCTTCTAATGATTTGTCTAGGCCAATACCTATAGTTCCATTGGGATGAGCATCATACTTTGTTACTTTTAAAGATGATGCCATAAGGAAGGTTTGGGTTTATTCTCTTCATAAGAAGAGTGATGTATTGGATACATTTCAAAGCTCTTTCCATTTGTAGAGAATCAATCAAGCAAATATTTTAAATGCTTCAAGATTGATAATGGTGGAGAGTACATCTCACATACCTTTATGAACTTTTATGCAAGTGGTGTATCAAGAGAGAGTTAATAACTCCTTAGAATCCTACTCAAAATGGTACATCTGAGAAGATGAATATGACTAGTAAAAAAAGGATGCATAGTATGCTCTCTATTTCTAGTCTTATTAATGGATTTTGGGATGAGGCTATAAAGAAATTAGTGCATTTTATCAACAAGTCTCCTAGAATTCCATTGGATGGCAAGGTATTAGAGGAAGTATTCCCTAGCAAGAGACCTAGTTATGATCTTGCATTTTTTTATTGTGAGATAGGGAGGACAAGCAATGTAAGCTTGATTCTAAGCCCAATAAATGAATCTTTCTTAGCTATGGAGAGTCAAGGGAAATGGACTATCACTTGTGGGATCTTGAATCAAAGATGATAATATGCAATTATGACATCATTTTCAAGGAGCATAAAATGCATGAGTAGTCTATCAAAACAATTGAGATCCATAGAGTGGTATTTTAGGAGGATGGACATCCAACACATGAGTAGATTGTGCAACCTTTTCCACATGGTACAAAGCTTGGATAGCCTACCAATACTGAGGTGGGAGTGCCAAGGGATGATGAATAGCCTCGCATCTTACAAGATAAATAGGTGGACAACTAAAGTCTCCTATTGAGCTAGTTTTATGTAGATATACATGGGTCTCTAAACAACCAAATAGATATACTCCATCTCTGCTATGTCATGGTCATGAATAGCCTCGCATCTTACAAGATAAATAGGTGGAAAAATAAAGTCTCCTATTGAGCTAGTTTATGTAGATATACACGGGTCTCTAGACAACCAAATAGATATACTCCATCTTTAGACTATGTCATGGCCATGGATTGTGGCGAGGCTTCTTGTTATGTTGATGTTATGACTAGGGATAATAGTCATAAGTGAAAAAGAGCGATGCAGTCAAATATGGATTTTTTGGAAAAGAATGCTACATGAGAGTTAGTCTCTTTGCCTAAGGTCAAACATGCATTGCCATGAATATGAGTGGGTCTACAAGCTGAAAGTATCTCCATCTAATGCATTACCTAAATACAAACAAGATTAGTGGCCAAAGGATTTAAGCTAGAGAAGGGGATTGACTTTGATGAGATCTTCTCACTAGTCCATCAAGGTGACCATCCCTTGTACAATCCTTCCTTTGGTTGCTAGAGAGGATATGGAGCTAACTCATATGGATGTTACAACTGCTTTCTTGCACGGGGAATTGCATGACAATATTTACATGCAATAACCTGAGTGATTTGTCATGGAAGGCAAGGAGTATTTGGTGTGTAAGCTATATAAGAGGTTATATGGTTCAAAACACGGGTCCTAGGGAATGGTATTATAAGTTCAATGTCTTTATGTCATCTCAAGGGTACACTAGGAGTGAGAGCGATCACCACTTATGCACTAGGAAGGCTAAGGATAGTGGACTTATGATCTTGATTCTTTATGTAGATGACATGTTGATTGTGGGAAGTTAGTAGTCATGATGTGGATGCTTTAAAGAAAAGGTTGCATCAAACCTTTGATATGAAGAACTTGGAGAATTTTGGTGACATTATTTGTATGCACATTATGCGAGATTGAGACAAAAGATAGCCTATTTGTCTTAGAAGGAATACATTGGAAGATATTGGAGCATTTCAATATGGAGAGGTGGAAGATTGTAATGTTCCATTGCCTCTATATTTGAAACTTAGCTAGAAGGATAGCCCCAAGATGAGAAGAAGGCTAAAATGGCCAAGGTTTCTTATGCATCTATAGTTGGTAGCTTGACATATGCCATGGTTGCTATACATCATGACATTTCTATGCAATAGGAGTTGTTAGCAAATATATGGCAAACCTTGGAGGGAAGTATTGGGAGGTTACAAAGAGATCATGAGATACTTGACTAGTACTAGATCTATATGGATACACTTTGGAAGGAAGGATACATCTATTCTTGGATATATAGATGATGATTTTGTAGGAAGTGTAGACTTTGGGAGGTCTACTACAGGTTTTTTCTTTGCTTTCATAGAAGGTATAGTCTCTTAAGTCTCTCAATTGCAACCATGTATGGCTTTATCTATTAGTAAACCAAAGTATGGCCTACAAGGAATCTATATGGCTTATTCGTTGAGTGGGAAACTTAGGCATTGTAGGAGAGGTGTCTACATTGCACTATGATAGTCAAAGTGCCATTCGATTGGCATGAAACCCTATCTTTTATACAAAGATAAAGCACATTGAGGTGGAGTATCACTTCATTAGGTATGTTCTTAAGGATAAGCACATTGAGCTTGTCAAGATCCATATTGATGATAAATCTATGGATATTATCATAAAGCTTTTACCTTATGAGAACTTTACATATTAGAGAGTGTTGATGGGCATTGGATCACATCTTTAATTTTCTCTTATACTTCCATCAATGCACATCCATTTAAAAATCAATTATTAATTAATAGTTGGAGGTAGATCCACTCCTATTAGATAGTTCTCACCAGTTGAGTCCACTAGACTAAAGAATTCTACTATAAAGTGAAATGTCTTGGCTTATTTTTTACAAAAAGAAAACTTCCATGTTTTCTCTTGTCACCTTTTTGGGGATACCCATTTGGTGAATCAAGAAAGCTACACAAAAAAAATCATCATTACAAAACCCTTAAAAAAAGAGCTGATTCTACCAATGCCTAAGGGGTTTTCTATAACTCGTGTCTTAAAATGTATGTTGCATTCAATTTCAAGAGTTACTCCATAAATCAACTTATGTAACTACTTGTAATTATATGTACATTCAGTAATATTAGAATTATATAACATAGCCTCCTGACTTTTTAGTTAACATACTCATAACCACCAATTAATGTAAGCATAATAGAGGAATTTAATCACCAATTGATGATCACACCCAAAAAAAGAGAAGAGAAAAGAGAGGACTATGACATGGTATACATGGAGACAATACCTCCCCTCAATAGCTAGTTGAGAACCGAATGTAATCATACCATCCTATCATCTTCTAATGGTGGTGAACATTAATGAATGCTTTTCATAAGCATGAACTGTTATTTAAAGGCAATTAGTCCTTCACTTTTATACTTACCAATATTATATCATCTTCTAAATGTGGTAAACATTAAAGATTCATAAGCATGTATTATTATTTATTGACAATCTTTCAATTTTATCCTTACCAATATTATACCAACCTTTCAACTAAGCTCCAACCAAGATTGCCCAATCTTTGTGAGAAATACACATTTAAGATTTTCACCAAAACAGTATATAATGGTTCATTATTTGTGAGTCATAAAAATCCTATCATACAACTAATTTACCTACAATTTTAGTTGCACAAAATCAAAGCAACTTAGATCGTGTGTGTCTAGTATTGATAGACTTATGAGGGGGAAGTCCAACAATAAATCTTTATACATTTTGTTGCTTTTGAATATGCATAAGAAATTCAAAATTATTAGGGAGCAGCCAAATATAGAGAGGTTCAAGGATTCCAAAATCATAAATGAGGATCAATCTAATATTCTCAATGTTTGTCCTTAACCTCTAGGCTAGATAGAGAGTATTGTAGTCTCCTACCATGTGTGAGAAAATAAAAGTTTTATGCCAATCCATGAGTGCTATATAGTCAATGCCGATTTTAAGATGCATATTAAGAAGATAGTATTGAAGATAAATCATGAAATATCTCAAGTTTTCATCATTTAAAAACCCATGATCAATTATTTAAAGTGATTAGTGATTACTAAACCAATGATCTAAAAGTCTACAATTATTTAAAGTATTTACTACTCATAACCGGCAAAAGTCCAAGAAGTCTAAGGAATCCTCTTCAAGTTTTTCTAAAAGCCATGTGTAATCATTATTTTAGCCACCATGGATGGTTATGCTATTGTTGCTATAGATTGCTTTCATGCCTCATACATGCTTGACCTCTCTACTCTAGAGAAGGACTACTTATTAATACGAGATGTAACAATCAAGGTAGACTTCTAAAAGCTTCCATTTGAGGTTTTAATTTGGCTAGTTTTTATGCATACATAGAGACCAAATTAAATTAAAGGTAACTGAAGTTTTGCATTAATACCCAATTAGTTTCATGAATAGCTATGCTTAATCCTAAGTATCACACCTTATGTTTGCTACTAGATCATGTTAACAACATACTAGCTTTTTTATGCCATAAAGAGTATTTCCCCTAAGCCATTGTATTGATTCAGGGTACATACAAAAATAATCCATTCATGTTCTAACAAAGGGAAATATATCAGGAATGAGAAAATTGATGAATAATCCGATTTTACATCAAAGTAATGGAATCCAAAATTAAGGTCCAATCCTCTTATCACAAGGGTAAAAGATATAGTTAATCATAACCCTCTAACCAGGGGTTATGCTTGTAACGTCACCATGGCTACATATAAAAAATATTGACATATCTAGAGTGGAAATGTACAATTCATCATACACCTCCAATGACGATAAGGGGGCCAAAGGGGTAGATTCATGGTACTAGAAAAAGCTTGTAGACAAACATGTTGTTTTGTGATAAGCCATGGATATATGAGACATGTTAATTCAACTAGAGCCAATTTGATGTTTGTGTCCTTCTAATTTACAAGTATATAGATCCATACTTGAAATTGTATGAGGACTGATGTATAAAATCTTGGAATTATTATTTATTGATGTATATCTTGACTAGATAAGGATTGATATTTTAGATATTTATTTTAGGAAAGATAGTCCAATTTGGAGAAAAGAATTGGGAAAGAGGAACCTTGCAAGAAAGAGAAATGTTGGGCCTACTTTTGGAATGTCTTTTATATTTTGAGCACCAAGAGAATAAAATTAAATAAATACATGCATTGGGGATGTGCTCACCCATGCATGAGAGGAAGATTGTACTTGTGCACTCTTCTTTCTGAACTCTATTCCTTGGCAATTAGATATCTTATGATTTTTCATCAATTATGTGCAAAGCTATGGTGAATTCTTGGAACAAAAATTCCACAACTTGTGCTCAAGTCAATGAGAGTCACCATGGATGACATCAATCTGACGGACAAATTTCCCTGCGAAAGACAAGTATCATCAATGCATTCCATTATTTTTTAAACTAGATTTCTCCCTCCACCTAATACCATGACCATCTCCTCTTTTCATTGGCTATACATCACAAGGCATTGTCTAAGAATTTCATAATCTATGCTCTATACCCTTCTAAAGAAATTCTAAGGAAATCAGTTCAAATGTCTCCTTTGCAATGATTAAACATGTCCCCATGGCTACCCTCTACAAAATTGGTGTTGGTCCATAGAAGCTCTAAATCTACTTATCAATCCTTGATGAGTAAACTACACTTGAGGGACAAAACTAGAACACTTGTCAAATCTTCTTATCTTTGCATTGTCTGCTACGCTTGAAGCATGGTGTAAGCACACTCTTAACCCTCCCAACTCTACCATCATGAAAAAAGGCCCCACATCACTTTGCTTTTCCCTCCAAAAATCTCTAATATGTGGACTGAAAATTTGCTACTATAAAAAAATAGCCCATCCTTGATATCCACATTAGTCTCTCTATAGATGCCTCCAGCAAGTGCTCCTCCTCCCCTAGACGTTGTATTATGAATAGTCATATTCTCATAGTTGGGCCTATGACTATCATTGTTTAATACAATGCTTGTATGCACTATCCCTGGGGGGTTCACTATAGATGTTGTATGGTATCACGTGAGTGTAAGGGAGGGGGGTTCTTGGAAAAGGGTCACTTAAGCGTATACATTAGAGGTAGACCCCTCTTAATTTCAATATACTCTCTCTCTCTCTCTCTCTCTCTCTCTCTCTCTCTCTCTCTCTCTCTCTCTCTCTCTCTCTCTCTCTCTCTCTCTCTCTCTCTCTCTCTCTCTCTCTCTCTCTCTCTCTCTAACAATGGAAGCAAGATGATAGAATAAAAGTAGAGAACATAAAGCTTTAGTAGTTGTAGTGATAGATCTCTCACACCATGGATACACCACTTTGAATTAGGGTTTGCATCCTCTTTTGGGTGTCTTACCCACTTTGTGGTAAATATATGTGTGCAACACATGCAATAGTTCCAAGTGTGACATATATAATAGTGGGTGATAAATACAATGTCCAGAAGAGTGAGCCTAGCTCTCATAAAATAATACAACCATAATAATATGATGTCCATGAAGTACAAAAAATTATACAAGTGTCCAAAAATAATAAATGAAGTGCTTCAAAAAACCTTACCGAATTTGCACAATAATAGGCGCTAATTACCAAATGAAGACCGAAATGCACTTGGAATGTTGATCCAACTGTGGAAGCTCAGACTAGAGATATATTACACTCCATTGAGCACTCCAAACTGGCAAATATGGATTATTAATCCAAGCTTGTACAAGAGAGAGATTTCCATAAGTTCACTCCACAACAAGGGTTCCTTATAGACTCTTGTGCTTGTGGCTCATAGCTCCTTGCCTAAATGTGATCTAATACCATGAAAAGATGGGGGGAGAGAGGGAGCTTGAGCTCTTGTAAGATACACAACACATAGAGAATGTACACAAGATAAGAAGCTAAAAAATCCATCTCTCTTCTTCTTCTTCACTATACTATTATACTAAGAATAAAGAGAGAATATAACATACATAATATATAAGGGATCCATAGTGTGAACATGCCAACTAGAGAGATGACTAAATAGATATCTCATAACTCGGATAGGTGGAAGTTGTAAGGTATCACTAGAATGATATGCTTGTAGGTATCAACCATGTCAATGATATGAATGCACAGATGGTCATCTGAGTACGTGAGTGTCATCTCGTGTTGTGCTTGACATCTCAATATCTAATTTGAATGTGATGTGTGCAAAGAAATTTTAAGATATAACCATTGCAACACACTTCACAATTTATTAACTCTGCTTAACCACTTGCAACTGGTCATGTAGGTCAAGGATACCATCTTCTTAGGGTTGGTCTCTCCTTAAATGTGGTCAAGTCTATAAGCAAGAAGGTTGCTCTTAGCAATTTAGTCACATGAGGTCTTCTGGCTTATGTTAGTTAGTTTCTCAACTCACATTGTCTCACAAAACAATAGAACTTGGCTAGAGTACCTTTTGAGTTACTAGACCATAGAGGAACATGATTCAACCAAATAGATCTAGTTATGCTATATGAATCTACAATTGAATCCAAGCTACAACTATCAGTGGGGGAGATGCCCTCATTCCTCGAGGAAAGAAATTGCAATTGAGTTAGAGGTCAACTTTAATAGTGACATAGAAATTCTATTTCCACCAAAGAGTTGATGCACAAAAGGGGATCTCCTAGTTTTGACTACTTTGAATACTCTTTCAATAAGTAGACAAACCTCTTCTAGCCAATCAATGGGGGTAGCCCTGACTATGGCTATAGTAATTGCCCTTGACCTATATTGCCTACATCAAGGCCTCTTATTCCTTGATCTTTGTGTTGATCAAGGCCTCTAAAGAAGTATGTAACCATATGCAAACTTGACATCAATATTCTCCTATTAATCAAAATTTCATGGTTTTGCCGTGTGTTTCATCTAGTTTGACCTTCTAAGTTTTGGTTCCTCTTTAACATGGTAGTGGTACACTTTACATTAGTCTCTCACGTGTGACCATGGTCTTATCCTAAGTTTTCCTTCCTCTTTAACATGGTAGTGGTGGTCTCTACTTTAGTCTCTTAGGTGTGTGACCATGGTCTTACCCTAAGTTTAGTCTTTGATGATCTATATCTATGTCTTTTCTACTAGGTTTGGTAAGATGATTTTTAGCCACAAATTGTAAGCTAGATAAACATACAATTTGAAGTATAAATATATAATCTTTCTATTATACATTAGCATGTTTGTGTGAAAGTTTCTCTTCATAGTATGTATCTACCATGTTTGGCCCCTTTTCTCCTCATTGGAGGTGTATGGGATAGACACATTCATAAAGGAGGCTGGCCTAAGATGCATTGAGTGTGACATCACTCACATGTATCATGAGTGTCTAACATACAAGGAGTCTAGTAGCACCCTAACAAGGTATACATAGCCTCACATTTGAAAGGCCCAAGCCACAAACATTGACCCTAAAGATGAAGAGCTAATATATCCAACATATTTCAAGGTCAAGCTAACTACTAAGCAAGAGCTCATAATTGATGTTCTCATTGAGGACAAAGGTTCATATTATAATATTTTGACTTATGAGATCAAGGATTAAGATAAGGAAAACATGAACTCACCTCAACCAATGTAGTCATTAGACCATATGGAGTATCACCACATTCCCCCATAGGACAATACAAGATTCTTATGGCCATAGAGACTGAGAGCCTACCGATTATTTTATGTGCTTCCAAACTGAGAAGATATTAGCAAGGAAGTCCTACTTGGAAGACTTTTCAAGCATGAAACCCAATGCATTGTGGACTATGAAATATAGTGAACACACTTGATGTTATCAAAAGTTGAGATTGTCATTGATTTTAGCAAAGGGAGCCTTGTCTCTTCTCCACAAGAAACTTGTCTTAGAGCTGGACCACAAACCTAGTGAGGATGGCCAAAGACATCTGAAGGAACTACAATTAGTACATGAGGATAAGAGGAAACCAATCAATAAGAATCCTCTTGGAATCCAAGGAAAGACCAAAGCTCTAAGAAACATTATAACAACTTCTCAACCTGTCAAAAAAAGTAGTTTATCTAAAAGAAAGACAATGCCATGATAGGTTCCCAAAGTGTTGTTGTGTGGTCAAGGGTTTTATACATAAAATTATTGGATTTGAATGCCGAAACTATTGCGGGTAAAGGCACATGTGCCTAGTTGACCATGTATTACTACACTAATAGTATCCACATACTTGTACACTACAGATGGTAGGCACCCATCACTCTCACTTTATTCCTTATTCTGTCAGTGACATTTGAATAAAGGAAAGGCCATCACACATTGTGACTATTGGAGTTCCCACATCTTGTGTCTCTCTCTCTTGCTCTTGCTCCTTCCACCATAACTCTTGCTTCCGCTCATGTGCTTCCACTCTAGGCTCACTCCCTTCAATTGGTATTAGAGACAACCATTCAATTGGTATTAGAGACTTCCACCATAACTCTTGCTTCCGCTCATGTGCTTCCACTCTAGGCTCACTCCCTTCAATTGGTATTAGAGACAACCATTCGAGGAGCTTCTTCATCCTTTGCTTCAACCGAGATTCAAAGCTTCAACTCAAGGTTTCATGGTGGCCATTGTTTCTTTCTCTTGATGTATGCATTGCGTCTTTCCTTCTTCTAGCTTATTCTAGCTTACACCACGTTTGTTGAGGAGCTTCCCAAGACTTAGATGAGCCTTGTCGAGTGCTTATTGAGCTGAGGAGCAGCCATTTTATCCATTTTGAGTAGATACAGAGCATGATGTAGAAGTCGTGGATAACTATAGTAGCTTGACATCACTGTCACATTTTAGCCATAACTTTTGTGTATGGTATCGAATTTAGGCATTCTATAACTAAAAACAAAGAGCGAGACAAGAGCTACAAATATGTGTGCTCATAGAGTTGATTTTGTGCAATTTTTTAATTCTCTATTTCACACAAAATATAACTATTTTGGTTTGGAGAGCAAACAATAAATTCCATAATTGCATGTTTGATACTTCAAGGATGCTATTTTGATACCCAATGGAATAGTTTGGCTTTTGGGACTGATTTGAGCTTAAATAGCTCAAATTTCACTATCATTTCAATGCTATAATAACCAAGAAACAAGCATTTATCAATGAAAAGCTTATGTCTTATGCTCGTTGATGCTTTATGGGATACTAAATGGATATACCACTACTTTGATTGTTATGTATACTTCCTGATACGCTATGGGATGCTTTTGAGATGAGATTTGAGATCTATTGCATTGATATTGGTTGTGGTTACATGCCTTGGTTACTTTAGTGCCTTATTCAGTTATACAAGCTTGAAGAATCTATTGGGTTTTATGCTCTTAGCTTATGCTTCATGTATCTTAGTATATATAGCAGTTCTCTTCATTTACCCTTGAGACCTGCCCTAGGCATAACATCTATACCTATTGCATGTATTGTTACTGACACATTGCAATTGTGATAGTCTTCAATGTAGGTTGTTCCTAGCTTCTTCTTTCTTGGTTGCTCACATTTGGTGTTTACATATTGATGTAATTTATTATACTAGCCTATCATTTCAGTTTTATGCACTCTATTTGAAGTAAGTCACCTAGACTTGACACTCTTTTGCTTATAGTTTGTGGATATCTCATTCCTTTGGCAAAATATCTTGTCTCCCACTTGATTTAGTAGTTTTTTAGGGCTGATTTGTAGGGTATTAGAGTATCTTTCCCTTCTTTGTACTTGCTTGGTTTCATTAGCTAGTGGTTCTCACAATAGTTCTATCTTCAATATTAAGAAACTAGATGGGACCAATTACAACTATTGGAAGTCCCAAATATTGCAGTTTTTAGTGTAGAAATTGTAGGTTAGACCACCCAAAAATGGGGATACCAAACCCAAAAACGTTACAGCCAAGGATTAGGATAATCTGGATGAGCAATGGAAGTCCATGATTATTTTATCACTCTCCAAGCAAGTTCACTACATTGTTGTAATTGGAAATTAGATTGCATCTGAGCTTTGGATATAGATTAAGAATCTTTATGACAAGCAGAGTCTTGCATCTCAAATGTATTGGCTAAAACAGTTGATGGACCTTCGTATGAAGGAAGAGATTTCTATGTCTGCACATTTGAATGAGTTTTAGTCCATCATCAGTCATTTAGCTTCACAAGAGATTGAGTTCAAGGATACTTTGTATCCTTTATTTCCGATTGGTACTCTACCTGAGTCATAGGACACTTTTCTATAGCTCTATGTGCTAAGGATGGGTTGAAATTGTAGGATGTTGAGAGTGCCCTCTTGATAGAAGAGGTGGATAGAAAGAATGTGGATGCTTCCCCTACGTTACATGCATTGACTATGCAAGGTCAACAAGATGGACATGGCCATGGTAGAGACTCTAATGTGTCTCATCAATCTAGGACACATGGATATTCTCGCAATAAGTCTCGGGGATATAAGTCCAGTCTTATTGTCATTATTATGAAAAAGTAGGTCATATTTAGCAACAATGCCATAAAATATACAAGGACAAGTGTAAGGAAAAGGAAAAGGATAAAGTGCAAGACAAGAATGATAATTGCAACATGGTGCCTAGCAAATCTAGTGCTAAGATTGAGGAGACTAATATAGTGCAGTCTAATATATCTAATGATCTTATCTTGGTAGCGTCTTCTTTGAATGCTTCACAAATAATTGATACGTTGTCATGATATACTCAATGTTGGTTGATAGATTCAGGGGCTTCCTTTAATGTGACCCCTCATAGAGAGTGGTTTCACTCCTATCCTAATATGACTAGATCTGCCTATTTGGGTAATGACCTCTCTCATAGAAAGTGGTTTCACTCCTATTGCAGTATGACTAGATCTACCCATTTGGGTAAAGACTTGGGGATTGGAGATAGTTGGTATTGGTGATGTCTAGCTACATTTTGATTCAAGCAGCATGTTTATTCTTCATTATCTACATCATGTACCAACTCTCATGAAGAGCCTTATCTCTGCTGACACCTTGGATGATGTAGGTTATGTTGTCTCTTTTGGTGATTCCTCATCATGGAAGATTACCCATGGGAATCTTGTTATTGCACGTGGTGTAAATCCTAGTATCCTCTATTCTTTGCTTGTATTTGGGTCAAGGGACCATGCTTTGGATGTGGATGTAGTTCCACATGTAACTCTTTGGCATCGTTGCCTTAGGCACATGTCCTTGAAAGAAATGAAAATGCTTACCAGTTTGCAATATCTTCTGCCCCTAGAATAAAGTGTTTTGAGTCTTGTAATCATTGTTTATATGGTTGTAGACATGTAGTATACACAAGAAGTCTGGCATAAAGTGCATGCATAAGCCTTTGGCTTTTTTTCATTTGGATGTATGTGGCTCCATGCCTTGAGATGGTGTGAAATACTTTATCACATTCATTCATGATTACTCATATAAGGTTTGGGCTTACCCTATTAGGAAAAAATCAAATGTCTTATCTACCTTTCAACATTGGCTTGCTCTTATTGGAGAACCAGACTAGGTATGGGCTAAAATACTTAAGATCTCATAATGGGGATGAGTATGTCTCAAAAGCTTTTGAATAGTTTTGCAATAAGTGGGATATTAAGCATTAGTTGACTTCCCTTTATACCCCTCCCTAGAATGGTATCGCCAAACATATGAACATGATGATTTAGGAGAGAGTCTAGTATGCTTAGCCATGTACACTTACCATAGCACTTTTGGTCTAAGGTAGTTACTACTATTGTACACTTGATTAACTGGTCCCCTTGCATTGCTATTGATTGCCAAGTTACATAGGAGGTCTGGACTAGGAAACCTCTATCATATGCTCATTTGTGCATATTTGGTTGAGAAGGCTCATGGTGGTAGCCTTATGATTTTGGTGCTCTATGTGGATGATATGCTTATTGTTGGGAGTATCATCAGCTTGAAAAGAATTTTAAGATGAAGGACATGGGACAAGTCTCGCATATTCTTGGGATGCACATCATGCGCTATCACTCTAAGAGGCTTCTTAATCTGACATAGAAGAAGTATATCCAAAAAGTCCTTGAGTAGTTTCATATGCAAGATTTTAAGCCTATTATCTATTCTCTATATTCTCATTTTAAGGTTAATCAAGCTAATTGTCCATAGTCTAATGAGCAGAAAGTCAAGATGGCCAAGATCCCTTATGCATCCACTGTGGATGATTTGATGTATGCCATAACAGCCACTCATCCTAATATAGCATTTGCAGTAGGAGTTGTGATATGCTATATAGCTACACATGGTAGACGACATTGGGATGCCGTCAAGGGTATGATGAGATACCTAAAGGGCAAAGCAACTATGTGCATATGTTATCATGGTCGGGATATAGGAGTCATGGGGTACATGAACTCTCATTATATAGAACATGCAGATATCAGGAATTCCACATCTAGCTATGTCTTCATCTCTGTTGGAGATTCTATTTCCTAGATGTTTAGGGTGCCACGAAGGCTTACAAGGAGGCTCTATGGTTAGGCCTCTGTGTTGAGATAGTAAGCCCAATATGTGTAGACATTGATGATGGATCACCTAGCTAGATGGGTCCACACGTCTACACTTAACACAACGGTGGTCATTATGATCCTTAAATGGCAACTAACTTATCACCTATTATATTTAGTTTGTTGCATCTACCTCCAACTAGTATAGTTATAGTGCAAATTGATTTGTATAGTTGGTTATTCATTGTTTGACTTAGTAGGCCACTTTTCTTTATGTTGTATCTTATCTATACTTTATATACATTGTATTGTGTGTTGTGGAAGAAGAAGAAAAAACTAGAAAGAAAACATTTTGGTCTCCATCTCTCTTCTTGTGTTCTTGAGTGAGCTTCCTTTTGTGTATAAGGTGTGTGTTTGATGTAGCAACTCAAGCAAGTCCCCCACCATGCAGTTCGTGACATGGTATCAAAGTGGTGCCACACTGAGAGAGGATGGTTTTTGAAGAATGAAGTGAAGGAGAAGAAACTATGCATCATCTTCACGATAGAATGAAGACACAAATGAGTGTCTGTTTGTTATGCAACATATAATGAATGGTGTTACATGAAAGGGGACACATGATGATGTTTGGTATATCAATTCAGGTGCATCTAATGATATGATCAATCATGCTGAATGATTTGGAGAGATGCAAGATTTACCAAATTTGGGTTATGTACAAAACAGGCGATGATTCATGTCACCCAATTTCACACATTGAAAAGATTCCCTTGTCCTTGCATAATGGCCAAACAAAGAGTCTATTAGATGTATTACATATTCCATTAATCACAAAGAATTTAGTGTTTATTAGCCAAATGATAGAGCAAGGGTTGCAGGTTTGATTTAATGCAAAATATTATTTTGTGGAAGACTTTAGTTATAAGTGCAAGTTGGTTGGTTGCAAAAGGGAGTAGAGTTAGCCGCATGTTTACCTTAGATGCTAGAATACCTACTATAAATGCTACCATATATGCTAAAGGCAAAGGAGTAGTTGTGGGCATTGAAATATGGCACAAGCGTGTTGGATATGCAAATATGGCACAAGCGTGTTGGATATGCAAATGTGCAAAGACTGAAATTAATGCAATCCAAAGGATTGCTTATAGAGCTATCCACTTTTAGAGTTGCAGAATTTCATAAAGTGTATAAAGCATGTAAGTTTTGTAAGAAAGTAAGACAACCTTTTTCACATGAGAGAGATGTGAGCAAAAATATACTTGATGTTGTGCATACAAATGTTTAGGAGCCTATATGGAATATATTGTTGGGGGTAAAGGTGCCTCCGTCTAGCTGCCCGTGTATTACTACATTGATAGTACCCGCGCCCGCACGCTGCAGGCGGTGGGTGCCCATCACCATCACTTTATTCTTTATTATTTTAGTGACAAATGAATAAAGGAAAGGCCGGTCACAATTGATAATGTTGGAGTTCCCACATTGTGAGTCTCTCTCTCTCTCTCTCTCTCTCTCTCTCTCTCTCTCTCTCTCTCTCTCTCTCTCTCTCTCGCCATAGCTCTCCCATGCAAGCTTTGATCCTTCTCACCTTTCAATTGGTATCAGAGCGTGGTTTCTTGAGCATTCGAGCTTGGTCCATGACTCCTTTATCATTCATTCAAATCCCTACACCATTGGTTCTCACTCTTGGCAACCATATCCGACTCCTTCGAGCTCGACTTCTTGAGCACCTACCCGGCCCATTTGGGCACCCTCAAGTCATTCCTTTAGAGGTATTGGAGGTCTCTTTTGTTATTTTACTTCAGTCCACAAGTTTTGTGAAGCAAGGCAACCATGTCCTCTTGCTTCTTGTGATGCCTACACTCTACTAGTGACTTTTCCCTTTAAGAGGGAGCTCCTGGGGATCCTTGACTACTCCTCCAACCTTGCCTTGACCTTGCCTAGCCCTTCCATAGGCCCCAGTTCTATTTGTACTTGCTTGAAGACCTACAAAAATCCATTTTTTACTTCACTCCTCCTTTGTCACTCATTGGCAGCTTGAAAACACTTCATTTGGCACTTTGAAACATCCCCTTGATGCTCGGCATTGGTGGTTATCATTGGCATTGATTTGTGAACTGATTTACCTTAGTCCATGACTATTTTTCACAATCCATAAGCAGCCACAAATAGTGTTACATCAGCACTTTATATTTATGATAAGTTGGCATTGACATTTGATGCACGATTGGTCCGGAATGATTCCTAAATGTTAGGGAAATGCATGTTATTGATTGGCCATCATTTGGAGCTGATTTAGTGGCGTAAAATACTCAATTTTATATAGTAAATCACTGCTATACACTCCAAGGCTGAAGCTTATTTAGTCACTTTATGCTTTGCCTATTGGTTCACGAGTGCTTCCCGGGTGTTTCATATGACTATTGGGATGCAAATGAAGGTTAGCAAATGCTTTGGATGGTTTCGAAATGTATTTTGAGCCTTGTTTGAGCTCCGTAATAGTTGGAATTTACTTGAAATTGGTCTACACTAGCATGCTTTGTGACAGAGGTTCGGGTACATGCTTGATGCTTACACATGCTAGTTACATTGTTTGGACTTGAATGCTATTGGAGCTTAGTTTGGGCTTGACTTTGGATATTTTGGAGCTTATTTTGGTCTTGCTTTGGCTCGTCAAAGATTGATTGGGATTATCTTCATGACATTGGATGCTATCATTGGATACTTGACTGCTCATATGCTCTAGATGTCTTACTGATGTATGATCTTGGATACTCCATCACTGGTGCTTTTACATGCTTTGTTTGAGCTTATTGCTTGACACTTATGACTTTTGTGCTAGTGGGAGTGTCTTTACACTTATCAGACATTGAGTAGTGCGGGTTATGCATACTGAGCTTTTGGATCTTTGAGACCAAGATCTCCTCGTGGATGATGTATGGTTGATATATATTGGTTTGTGTAGATGTACTTGGGTTGATTCGGCTTTCTATTCAGTTGAGCAGACACCGACTTGTGTCAAGTCTTGGCAGTGGTATATGTACATTTTGCCCTGTTGATTGGGGGGTGTACCGACTTTACTGATGGACTTTGTCTGACATGCTTGGGTGTTGGTTCATGTCACTTTGACTGATACATGCTTGTTTATGCCCACTTGATGATGGTTTTCCATTGACAATCAGTGATTGACTTTGAATATTGGGTTTTGCCTATTGTCAACTCTCATTGTACATTGTTGTCATAAATTATAGCAAGCATATATCTCTGGGCTGTCATGTATTTTTCATGCTAAACCATCCTAGTTTGATGTACTTATGATGGTACTTGTAAGAAACATAATTAAATACTCATTTATCACCATTTTGCCCTGGTTTTGGTGGTTTTTTGGTCATTTTCTACAATTTACAGCAAGCAGTTTTGAACTGTCTGCGTTGTTCTAACTCGCAGTATAGCATCTTCTTCCATTGACAGTGCTATCTTTAACATCATTAAGCTCGATGGTACGAACTATGCCTATTGGAAGAGCCAATTTTGGCAAGTATTGGTGCAGAAATCATAGATAAAGCCATTAAGGTTGAGTGGAGAGCAGCTTGAAACTATGACTAATGATGAATGGATGGAGCTTGATGAGTTATGCAAGTCCACCCTCATCTTTTCTCTCACTGAATAAGTGCATTACGATGTGGTTGAGGAAGAACAAAGTGCTTGGCAGCTTTGGGATAAGATCAAGAATCTCTATGATGAGCAAAGTCCTACAAGTCAAATGTATTGGCTGAAATAACTTATGGATCTCCGCTTGAAAGAGAATGTGACCATGTCAGCTTATCTGAGCTAGTCTCATGCTATTCTTAATAACTTGGTTTTGCAGGGCATTGATTTCAAAGAGTATGTCACTCCATTGTTCTTGCTTGGAACTCTTAATGAGTCTTGGGATGTATTCCTCACTGCCTTATGTGCTTTTGCTACTACTCTGAAGCTATCTGATGTTGAGAGCTCTCTTCTATAGGAAGAGATAAACTATAAGAATTTGGATGCCTCTCATGTGTCTAATGCTTTGACAGTTAGAGGCCGACATGATGGAAATGCAAATAATGACTGTGGTAATGGCCATGGACGGGATTCACGGAAATCTCAATCCAAGTCATGTGGCAAGTCACGCAGTAAGTCTCGTGGGAGAAATGCCAATCTGACTTGTCATCATTGTGGGAAGAAATGCCACATAAGGCCACAATGACATGAATTGCACAATGAAAGGCACAAAGACAAGGGGAAAGAGAAAGTGCAGGAAAAGTCTTCTGATCGCAACATAGTATATGCTAAATCAAGTGTTAAAATTGAAGAGATCAATGTTATGCAGCCCAAGATAGTGATGGGGATTATGTCCTTGCAACAGCTTCATCTAGTGCTTCGCAGATGATAGAGATACACTCCATGTATGCACAATGTTGGCTCTTAGACTTAGGTGTGTCCTTTCATGTGACACCTTGTTGAGAGTGGTTCTATTCATACCATTCTATTTCGGATTCTGTGCGCTTGGATGATGACACATCTCTTGAGATTGTCGGCATTGGTGATGTTAGGCTACAGTTTCCTTTTGGTAGCAATTTTGTTATGGACGATGTACATCATGTACATGCATTGACACACACTCTCATGTCCATTGGACAACTTGATGACGCAAGATATCATGTATCTTTTGGAGATTCTGCATGGAAGATTACTTGTGGCAGGCTTGTGCTTGGGAGAGATGCCAAGGCTGGCAGCCTCTACCCCTTAGTTGTTCTTGGATCTACAGTCAATCATGTTTTGTCAGTGGGATCTTTGTCTCATGTATCTCTTTGGCATGCTTGTTTGGGGCATATGTCTATTAAAGGAATGAAAATGCTTTCTAATTTGCAATAACTACCCCTTGACTATTTTGATTCTTGTGATCATTGTCGTTATGGCTGGCTAGCTAGGTCTACGCATAAGAAGTCTGGTATGTCATGCATGAGTGAGCCCTTGGCTTTGGTACATTCTGATGATTGTGGGCCCATGCCCTGTCAGTCTTTGGGTGGTGCAAAGTATTTTGTTACTTTCATAGATGATTTTTCACATGAAGTATAGGCTTATCCCATAAAGCAAAAGTCTGATATATTGTCAGTTTTTCAAAGATGGCTTGCTTTAGCAGAAAACCAATCTGGGCATAGCTGAAATGCTTAAGGACAGATAATGGGGGTGATTATTTCTCACTTTCTTTTGAGAAATTATGTGATGAGAGGGGTATTAAGCGTCAATTGACTGCCCCATATACCCCTCCCCAAAATGGTAGGGCTAGGTGGATGAATAGGACCATCCACGAGAGGGTTTGCAGTATGCTTAGCCATGCAAGCCTACCCCAACACTTTTGGGTTGAGGCAGTTATGACTGCCATGCATATCATTAATAGATTGCCCTGTAGTGCCATTGATTTCTAGGTTGCAGAGGAGGTATGGACAGGAAAGCCTCCCTCTTATGCGCATTTACGTATCTTTGGATGTGAGGCATTCTGCCATGTGCCCAAGGACAACCGTAACAAGCTAGATCCTAAGAGTGTTAAATGCATATTCCTTGGTTATGGAGATGTAGGAGAGATGGGTTACCGTCTATGGGATCTGCGAGCATGAAAAGTCATTCGTAGCCATGATGTAGTCTCCCATGAAGACAAGATGCCTAGGCAACATGAGAGAGTCGTGGAGATACGCTTGCTTATATTTCAGGAGGAGCCACTGCTCCCGTTCAACAGCAAGAGATGCTCATGGCAAGGTGTTCGACAGAATGTTGAGTAGGCAACAAAGCCTATAGTGTGGCGTTCTACTAGAGATAGATGCCCACCTCACATATTCGAGCCCTCCATGTGCTATGTCTTGGTTACAGATGCAAAAGAGCCTCTCACCTATGATGAGGCTATGCGCAGGGGTGACAATCACTCCTAGGAGAGGGCTATGCACTTTGAGATAAACTCCTTGAATAAGAATATGACTTGGGATTTGGTTTCCTTGCCTACTGGCAAGAAGCTCTGCCATGCAAGTGGGTGTACAAGCTGAAAAGTACCCCTAGACACCCCAAACTAGCATACAAGGCTAGATTGGTAGCAAAGGGTTTTAAGCAAGAGCATGGTGTTGACTTTGATGAGGTCTTCTCTCCTATGGTTAAGATGACCATCATGCACTTAGTCTTGGCTTTGGTTGCAGAGCTTGACTTGGACTTATACCAGATAGATGTCAATACGATTTTCTTACATGGAGACTTGCATGATGAGATTTACATGGAGCATCCTAAGGGCTTTGCAGAGCCTGACAAGGAGCTCCTAGTGTGCAAGTTGAAAAAAAGTATTTATGGCTTGAAGTAGGAACCTAGGAAATGGTATCATAAGTTTGATGCTTTTACGTAGTCACATGGCTACAGTTGTAGTGCTATGGAACCATGCTTGTACACAAAGAAAGCTCGTGATGGATCTTTGCTTATTTTGGTACTCTATGTGGATGACATGTTTTTAGCAGGGAAAGATCATGATGAGCTAGATGCTCTTAAGGCTCATCTCAAGAAGAGATTTGAGATGAAGGATCTGGGATAGGCCTCTCACATACTTGGTATGCGCGTTAGACACGACAAGCATTAAGGACTCTTCTACTTGTCACAGAAGGAGTACATTCATAAAGTCTACATGCAGAACATGAAGCCTATTGGCTGTCCATTACCTTCTTATGTGAAGGTCTCACAGGCCAATTGCCTGCAGACAGATGAGCAAAGGGCCGAGATGGCCAAGATTCCCTATGCATCTGCAAAGGGTAGTCTTATGTATGCCATGATAGCCACTCGTCCAGATATTGCCTTTGTAGTTGGTGTTGTGGCACGCTATATGGCTACACATGGCAAGAAGCATTGGGATGCCGTGAAAGGTATCATGAGGTACTTGAAGGGAACTATAGATATGTGTATATGCTATGGCAACTAGGATACAGGAGTCGTGGGATACACTGACTCTGATTATGCAGAACATGCAGACAATAGGAAGTCCACTTCTGGTTATGTGTTCACTTATGTTGGAGGTGCTATTTCATGGATGTCCAGGGTGCAGAAATGCACGGCCCTTTCTACTACAAAGGTCGAGTATGTTGCACCCACTAAGGCTTGCAAGGAGGCCATTTGGTTGGGTTATTTGGTTCATGACCTTGGTATTGATGATATCCCTACTCTGCATTTGGATTCTATGAGTGCTATTCAATTAGCCAAGAATCCAGTCTTCCATGGGAAGACAAAACACATTGAGGTGAGGTATCACTTCATACGTGGGGTCATTGAGGACAATTCTGTTGACCTTGTCAAGACCAGAGTCTTGCAAATCTGCTCACCAAAAGCCTCTCTATGGAGCTCTTTGCCTTCCTCAGGAGATTGATGGGCGTGGGATGAGATGACGTCTTTCCTCGTCTTGTTGTACATGTATACATGTTGTACTGTCTTTTCTTTTTCTTTTTCACTCCTCATTGGGACAGATTTGCCTTTAAGTGGGAGGTTGTTGGGGGTAAAGGCGTCTCCGCCAGGCGCCCATGTACTATTACACTAGCAGTACTCGCACCTGCACACTACAGGTGATGAGAGCCCGTCATCGTCACTTTATTCTTTATTTTTTTAGTGACAGAAGAATAAAGGGAAGGCCAATCACACATTGTGATTGTTGGAATTTCCACATTATGAGTCTCTCTCTCTCTCTCTCTCTCTCTCTCTCTCTCTCTCTCTCTCTCTCTCTTGCTCTCCCGCCATAACTCTCCCATGCAAGCTTTGATCCTTCTCACTTTTCATATATCTCTTGGTGGCAACAAATACATTGTCACATTTATTGATGATTGTTCAAGAAAGTTATGTATATATTTCATGAAGGAAAAGAGTGATGTATTTGAGCACTTCAAAACTTTCAAGGCCGCTATTGAAATAGAAATAGGCTTAAAAGTTAAGTGCTTGAGATAGATGGAGGGGGAGAGCATCTCTCTAATGAGTTTAGTGACTTTTTGAGATCTGATGGGATAAAGAGATAATTTACTTGCAGGTATATCCCACAACAAAATACCGCCTTGAGTTTTTTTTGCTAGCATCAAGTATTCTCATTTGAGCTTGAGCAAACTGTTGTGTTTCTTTCCTGTCCTGAGCTGTCCCCCCATAGCTATCTTCCACTTGCATTCACTCTGAGAGAAGTGGTATCAAAGCAGATCAGTTTTTCACTTGTAATTTGAGAGAAGAAAGGTTGTAAGTGACGCTGTGAGAAATTGCTCATATAAGGCATTTGAGGCTTGTGTGTGCCATGCTTGCCGTTGAAGAGCAATCAATTCTCTGTTAGTCCAGTAAAGTCCTATGGCTTCTTCAAAGCAAGGTGGAAATGTTCTCTCGTCTGCATTCAACGAAATGCTACAAGTCACTTAGAATGGATTTTTCTAGAAATTGGCGCTTCTCATATCTATGGCAAAAATGGTATATTTAAATTCAAAGATGCTAGTATGTATATTGAGGATCAAGGTATTCTTATTGTAGGAGACTCCCTTTCCGAAGACCAACATGTTAATCTTCTTTCTCTTGTCTATCCAAAAATCCAAAAACACCAAAATAAGAAAGACTACCCATGCATCCATTTAGGGTATATAGCAATAGGCATAATTCCTCTATTTAGGCATAGTCTAAATGCTTCTTGTATGGCGGCAGTCCTTGACACGGTCATCTTAATCTGCATGACATGATAGTAGGCACGGTTGTTTCACCTCTTTCAAATGGCCCTATCTTTTTTGAACTTCGTCCTAACTATGTAATTGCTATAGATGACCCCTATTTACCTGAACTCCTAATGCTGCATATTAGAACTCTTGGATTAGAGATGAAAGCTTCATCTACACATTTGGCCATTCAATATCGCATGGTTTTTAGATGCATGTCTCTAGCCATTCCCATGGTTGTGGAAGGAGCTCAAGGGGGTCACTCATAAATATATGTATATATAACGTGAGTTCAAAATAAAGGGTTTTTAAAACACCATTTTTATACATTTTTTACATACATAAGGGTGTCATTTAAAGGGGTTACTTAAAGATTGAGTAGCCAAGGGTTGTGTTTTATTCAAGAAAAATTCAAAAGTTAGGATATTTATAAATAGGCCATGAACGCACGTTATATAGAGGATATATATATAGTGAACCCCCCGAGGGAAGGAGTCAACTCCTCCCAGGATAAAGGACAAACAATTATCATGAAGTCAGATGAAACCACTCAGAGATTCTTACCAGATTGTGTGAACTGGTCTGAACTAGAGTTTCCTCATGAATGGCAACTAGACCTTTCATCCATCCAGAAGAAGGAGCTATTACCTCCAAAAGTGATTAAAGTTCAGAATATAAAAGGAAAGGCCCTGCTACTTCCACAAAAGCAATTGCAGAATGGTTCTCTGCCAGAGCCATCTCCTCAAAAAGCAGTTATCCAACAACCTCAACTCAGGATCTCACCATCTTAGAGAGCCAATACTCTTAAGTTCCATACTCAGCCTTGTGATCATGGCCAAGTTATTCAAGGAGTGTGCCAACATTGTCGTAAGCTATTTGAAAAAGCTGGCTCATCTTCAAGAGTTATCAACAACATCTAGGAATTCAAATATGAACATAACCAGTATAAGGTTGCACCGTACCTACGTCCACAAGATAATTCATCTTGGACAACAGAGATCCAGGCAGTAAACTGCACCCATCTGGCTCTTACAAGATTGATTGAAAAGATAGAATCTTTGCAACAGATTGCAGATCAACTTCTGAATATTTGTCAACAATTACAAAAAACTACCATTTCAAGGCCTACTCCAATAATCACTACTCATGCACTAGTACCTTCCTCCCAAACAGTGGACTGATTGGTCCACTTTCTCCAACAAAAGGTTACAAAAAGGATGGACGTCTCATTTTTCTTCACCTTTTTCAGGAACCCTCAATGTTCATTATGTTCACTCCTATCCAAAGATAAAGCTAAAGAGATAATTCCTACATGTGAAGAATCTTCTCATGCCAACACATCTGCTTCAACAAATAAAGATTTATATTGTTATGAATCAATTTCAGATGGAGAAGATGATTTGGAAAATACTCTCCATAAAGAAGTGCAATGCATCTATTTCCCTATGATTGAAGATTTGGAAAATCAACCCTCTACTGCTATCCCCTCTTACTTTCAAAACCCCTTTAGTCTCAGGGAAAATTGTAACAGATTTGGCTAACTATCTAGAATTCATGTTTCCAGATTGGTCTGACAATGACTATCTCACAACATTTTATGAAATTGATGAATTGGATCTTGAAAGGATTCATAGGCAAAAGGAAGTATATAGCTAGCTAAGAACCCAGTGTTCCATGCTAGGACAAAACACATTGAGGTGCATTATCAATTTGTGAGAGAGAAGATACTTGCAAGAGGAATTGACTTGGTATATGTCAGCAACAAGATCAGCTAGCTAATATTTTCACAAAGGAATTGGGTGCAAAGAAACTTTGAAAGATTCAAAGCTTACTTGGAGTTATAGAGATAAAGTTGATCTTGTGGGGGAGTGTTCAGATGGCAAGCTCAACACGTGCACACACTAATGATGGATTGCCTAGCTAGATGGGTTTGCATGCCTACACTTAGCACATTAGTGGTCACTATGATCCTCAGATGGCCATTGACTTATCACCTATTATATATAGTTTGTTGCACCTACCTATAGCTGGAATAGTTATAGTGCCAGTTGATTAGTATAATCAGTTATATCTTGTGTACATTGTATTGTACATTCTTTATGTTGTATCTTATCTATACCTTGTGTACATTGTATTGTGTATGAAAGAAGAAGAAAAAACTAGCAAGAAATTTTTTTGGCATCTATCTCTCTTCTTATGTTCTTAAGTAAGCTTCCTCTGTGTATGGTGTGTGTTCATTGTAGCAACACAAGAAAGTCCCCCCACCACACAATTCATGACTTGGTGGCACACCTTGTATTACAAATGTGGTCCATATACTGCATTCAGATTCTATGAGTGCTATCCAGTTAGTCAAGAATCTAGTCTTCCAAGCGAAGACAAAATACATTGAAGTGTGTTACCACTTCATCAGAGAGGTCATTTTGCAGATAGGTCTGTTAACCTTGTCAAGTTCTCAACTAACCAAAATCCTGTGGATTTGCACAGGAAAAGTTGCTTGGGAAAGTATTTTGCCTTTCTTAGGAAGTTGACGGGCATTGGATGAGATGATATTTTTCCTCATCATATTGTACTTATGTATATTTGTACTTTGTCACTTTTTTCTTGTTCTCTCCTCACTAGGGGCACATTCACCTTTAACTAGGAGATCCTTGGGAGTAAAGGCAACTGTGCCTAACTGCTCGTGCATTACTACATTGATAATACTCGCACACCTGTACACTGCACATGGTGAGTGATCATCATTGTCACTTCATTCTTTATTCTTTTAGTGACATTTGAATAAAAGAAAGGCCAATCACACATTGTGACTGTCAGAGTTTCCACATCTTGTGTGTGTCTCTCTCTTACTCTTGCTCCTTCCACCATAACTCTTACTTCCACTCACGTGCTTCCACTCCAAACTCGCTCCCTTCAAAAACCTCCCATAAATCCACCTCCACTAACCACAACCCAAGTCCCATTGAAATCCAAGGAAAAGAGAGAGAGAGACCCAAATATCAATCTTAATCAAGGGTCTACATCAAATGAGGAGACAAAATCAGCCCTCTTTGAGGTTGTGAAACTTGTCTTATAGATTAAAAATTCAAAACTTGACTATCTGGCAAAGGCACTTGAGCCTACAATTTCACAAGAGCAACCATTTGATACAATTTCTAATCCACAAGAGGAATCCGCAGTGTCTGAGAAATCTTGAGTTGAGAGAAGAAGGCTGAGCAACCAATTCTTATTCCCCCTTTCCCATTTTTCCCCACATTTACCCAAGCACATCAAGGTCATGACATGCCTAGTGAGTCTTGGATCGCCTTGGTTAGATCTTCTCCCTAAGTCCCTTGCAGTTTTTTCCTTTCCAATTCATTCATTTGAGTGATAGTAAATCACTTTTAAATCATGTTAGAAAAGATACTTTGATTAAAGGATAGCAATTCCTTGTGTTTTATCCAACAGAGAATCATGTGCCTTAACAGCTTACTAGATTAGACTCCATCTTTTGTCCATCTCTTGAATGGTGTTCTTGAAAATCTTCATTCACAACTCCCTTTTTCCTCATTGACATTAACAATTTTTCCCATGTTCAGTAGTGCAAGTTTCCTTATATCATCAGTCCATCACCAATAGAAGAATGAGAGCAAAATCCATGGAGCAATCTTCTAACTATATATTATTCTATGCATGTACATGCACCCACATAGTATTTGCACCATAACCTATTTATGATTTTGGATCCTTAAGTGTGGGATAATACTTTAGGATTTGACCCATCTCCCAAATCATATTTCATCTTTTGCGACCTCCTCTATCTTTTTGGCAACCATTCTATTCAAAGAACCATCAATCAACTGTCTCTTTACCAACATCAACTTTTGAAGCTGTGTTCCCAAACATATTGTTATTCTTCCCATCTACCATAGTAATAGCAACATCACTTGTATCACCTACCGTGCAGGAATATCATCATCATCATTTTGAGTTTTTCATTAGTTGATTATTCCTCCATCAGGTCCATTTCTTCTTCAAAGATACTCATCAAATATTCCTAGTATTTTGCATCTATATTTGATGTGACTACCATGGGATTGGCACTCATATTAGAGGGGGATAATGTTAAAAATATTATATGAAGGCTAAAGAAAAAGAATATCAAAGTAAAGTGAAAGCACATATGTCGAATTTATTTTATGGTGGATTATTATTTTTGAAGTGCTTCAATGATTTTTTGGGCACTTGTATTATTTTCTATACTTCATGGACATCATATTATTATGGTTGTATTATTTTGTGAGAGCTGAGCTTACTCTTGTATACATTGTATTTATCACACACATTGTATTTTTCACACCTACACCTATTGCATGGGCTATGCAATTGTGGAACTAGGGTGCTTGGAAAGACATATTGGCTTTTCATCAATATTATAGACAATATGATTGGCATATACGGGATACAGACAGCCCTGCAAATGCATGGAATAATCTGGCAAGTTGTTTGTGGTACAAAATACCAAAGCTAAAAAGTTGCATTTAAATTCTGAGTTAAACAACATCAAGCACGGAAATATGTCTATCAATGGCTATGCATTGAAGATCAAGAGCATTACTAAAGCTCTTGAATCTATTAAAGTGCAGGTTGATGATGATGATATACTGGCTATATGTTTGGATGATTTAGGTGAGAGTACAAGTAGTTTTGGGTCTCCATCAATACAAGAGACACAATTCCTAATTTATCTATGTTGATATTAGAAGAGAAAAAGTTAGGTCTAGTTACATCTTTGTCACAAAGTAAGAACAATTCAGAAAAGCTGCTAAAAGTCATCACTATCTAAACATTGCTAATGGTAAGGTGAATATGCTATGAGTTGCAGTTGACATTGCAATGTGCTTGTTTCTTGAATGCATGTCCTAGTAGTGATTCCTTACCAAACGGCCTTGGTGTTAGGCAACACATAGAAGATCGTTGGCAAACTTCCAGTCTTGATAGAGACCACTACCTTGCACTTTCTAGCAGTGAATAAGATTGCCCCCCAAACGGCCCGAGTTTCGCACTAGTAGGTTGCAATTGGGGTTGACCAATGAGGGTCCAATGGTTGTGTTTAAGGATATTAAAGTTAACTCCCTCGTCAATGAGTGCCTCAAAGGCATGTGTCCTGTGGGTAGTGATCGATATGTGCAAGTAGGTAGGTGCTATTGCTTTCTCATCTTCATTCTCTATTTCAATGATGGTTTGTGACTCTCATGTCCATGGTTTGAGCATGGGAGGCTTGTGCAACGTATGCACTAGTAGAGGGTAGTACTTCTCGAGGAGACTACCATTAAAGGACCCTATGCCCTCTCCCTTGAGAGTCTCAAGCTCTACATTGCTGGTTTGACCAATGTTGCAAACCTTGAAAGGTCCCAATCCTCTGAACTTCATCTTCTAAGATTAACAAGGTATGAGATTTTCATGTTGTTGGATTTGTCTTCAAAGTTGTTGTAAGGTTTGTGTGATACTCTTCACAAAGTATGGCAACACTAGGTCGCCTTGCTCAAAGTCTCATTGTTTCACATGCTTGTTAAACCATCTTTTGCATTTTTCCTTCTTACAAATCGGTGTATGGGTCGCTAGGAGTTGGGTTGGCGGGTCTTAGTTAGGCATTCTAACTCTGCCAAGCATTCCATCCATACTTCCTTTCCATCCATCTCTCTTGTATTGCCAGTCTCCAGCTTGAAACAAAGAACTCTACTTACAAGATTGCTTCGATCCCATAGGTCAGCTTGAATGGTGTCTATCTTACGGCCGTTTTATAAGCTATCTTCTAGCCCATAGCGGTGCCATGAGCTTATTGTCCTAATCAATGTGTGAGGTGGAGACTACCTTTGTCAAGACATTTACTAGGACCTTATTTATAGATTCCACTTGATTATTAGCTTGAGGGTAAGATGGTGAGGATTTCCTATGGATGATCAAGAAGGTGGATAGTAAATGGGCAACCACTTCATTAATGAAGTGTGTGCCTTGATCACTAACTAATTCGATGGGACATTCAAATCACGAGATCACCTGCTCCCAAAGGAACTTAGGTGTGGTCCTAGAATCATTCTTCATGGTGTCGGTCCACTTCATGAGATAATCTATTGCCAAAATTATGTATTCGCCTGTGAGTACTGTGCTGTGAGGCTAATCAGCCCAATGAAGTGGATTTCCCACTTTTAAAAGGATTGCCATGCTATTACTAAGGGCAACTCTATCTTGTCCTTATGAATGGGGACTTTGGTTCTCTAGCACTCGTTGCAATGCTTCACAAACTTAACTACATCATGGAATAGGATCGGCCACCACACTAATCACATGAGATGCAAGTGTAAGTAGGGGAGCTTTGAAGCTACATATGACTTTACTAAGAATATACCTCACTATGATTTTGCAAAGTATCCTTGGATATGTGGGAGATAGAGCTTTTTGTGTCTCACATCAAAGGCTACAACTATAGTCATGCATAATCTCAAGGCATGTGAGCATGAGTATAATGAAGCTATAACCTTGGGGTTCATGAGCCTTTCATAATTTTTGAGTTTCCCTAGAGGCTAAGGCTACAATTAAAAAGTATACCAAAATCTTAAAGTTGGTCCTCCATGGAGAGAGAGAGAGAGAGAGAGAGAGAGAGAGAGAGAGAGGCCTTGTTGTGCATGGCAAAACTATGCTCCTCCCTCCCTTGAATACCCTTAAATCGTTAAACCTTCCCTTTACCCATTTCCTCCTAAATGATAAAACAATAGACTTGCACCTAAACATTAAACCACCTTGCCCCCAAAATCCCCTCCCAAGCTTAACTTTTCCTCCCCAAAAATGTTGTGGGTTAAAGGCCATATGTGCCTAGCCACCTACAGTTACTTGTACTTACAATCTACACACTTGTATACTACAAGTGGTGGTCACCCATTATTGTCACTACGTTCTTTATTCTTTACATAACAATAAAATAAGGGAAGGCAAGTCACACATAATGATTGTGATAGTTGGAGCTTCCCCATACTGTCTTACTCTCTCTTGCTCGAACCTCCATAGCTCTTTCTCCCACTTATCCTTATACTCTTGCTCCACATTTCAATTAGCATCAAATTAGCATTTGGTGTTTGTGGGAGCTCATGCTTGGATCTAGGAGCGTGAGGACTGAAAGTTCATTATGAATGTCAAGGATTTGAGCTTCTTCTTTTGCATTGATCCTTGCTATGTGCACATTGATAGGGGTATTATTCTCATAGCTAGGATATTTTACACAGAAGAGCTTAATTCATTTAAGTTAGTGGGATATTATCTTATACTTTATTGGTTTATGCATATACTATCAATATAGAGGTTTATGAATATGGGCTGATTTGCCTTTGATTTGGATACCTTGTACCACTTGTTGTCAATGGGTTGCCAGTAATGGATACATGCTTGGTAGGCATCTATGTGCTTGACACCATGAAAGTTTTAATAGTTTTTGCTACTATGTGGTTTATGCTCTATCTTTATACTACCAGTTGCATACCCAAATTTCCTTAGCAGTGGGAGCTTAGAATTTTGCATATTTGTCTACAATTATATATTTATTTACTATAGTTTTATGGACATCCATGCTAACAATCAATTTTGAGTAGTTCTTTTGAGCGCAAATACTTGTCTTTAGCACTCTATTACTTCTTGCTTGTAGAGACAGTAGTGTACTAGCTCAATCTTCCTCCTATTACATGCTTTTTGGCTTGCTTTTGTAGCCAATTTACTATTATTATAGCAATATGTATTCTCTTTGTTTAGTAGATATAATGGCAAGCGCTTCAAATACTTCCAATGATAGTGTTGTCTTCAACATAGAGAAGTTGGAAGGCAATAAGTTCCATTATTGGAAGACTCAAATTTGGTAAGTATTGGTATAGAAGAAGCAAGTCAAGCTATTGAAATGAGAAGAGATTGATTAACTATGTAAGTCTACCATCATTTTGTCATTGTCAAAGTAGGTATACTTCAATGTCATTAAGATCGAGGGTGGTGCTTATGCATTACGGAAAAATATTTGTGAACTCTATAATAAGTAGAGTCCTACAACATAGTTGGATTAGCTTAGGGAACTCATGGACCTTTGTATGAAGGAAGGGAAGTCTATGTCTTCTCACTTAAATGAGTTTTATTCCATTTTCAGTAAGCTTACTTCATAGGGCCTGAAGTTTGAGGAGAATGCTAAGTCTCTTTTCTTGCTTGTCACACTACTTGATCTTGGGATATCTTCTACACTACTATGAGTGCAAACCCTCCTAAAGGTGGCCTTTAGATCAAGGTTGTAAAGGGCTTTATACATAGAAGAAGTGAATAGGAAGAATGTTGATGCAACCCATACTTCTCATGCATGTAAAATGAGAGACAAACCAGGTGACAATGGGAATAATAATCATGGTAAAGACTCACAGCCCATTAGGAGCAAGTCTAAGTCTCATGTGAAGCAATCATACAACAAGTCTTATGGTCCTAAGTCCTCTCTTACTTGTCATTATTATGGACAGTAGGGTCACGTAAGGCCATAGTGCCATAGAGATACACAATGATAGGTATGAAAAAGGCAAAGAGAAAGTGTAGGATAATTCCATTCTTCTAGTAATCGCATCATTGTTTCTAAGTCCACTATGAAGATAAAAGAGATAAAGGATTTGGAGTATATCTTAGATGATTACATATGTGCTACTTCATTAGTTGTTGATGCTAGTCAGTTGATCAATGCTCCATCCTCTTACTCTCTCAATGTTGGCTTTTTTATTCGAGGGCTTCATTTTATATTACTTTGTATTATCATTGGTTTTATACCTATTGTACTATTATAGGTTTAGTTAGTAGACTGGGAGATGACACTACATTGGATATTATTGGCATAGGTGATGTGTGATTACAATTTGGTACTAGTGCTTCATGATGTATGTCATGTCCCAACTTTGACTAAAAGCCTTATCTCCATTGGACAGTTGGATGATGATAGGTACCATGTTTGTTTTGGTGATTTTGTATGAAAAATTACTTGTAGTAGACTTGTTTTTACTCGAGGTGCCAAGGTTGGCAACATGTAACTCTTGCTTATATCTAACTCCATTGATCATATTTTGGTTGGACTGATGTTCCTCATGTATCTGTTACCATCACTAACTTAATTAGGCATATGTCCCTTAAAGAAATGAAAGTACCCACTCGTTTGTAATATTTGCCACCTTTTGACTACTCATGTTTTAACTCTTGTGATCATTTTGTATATGACAAGTAGACTCATAACTCTCATAAAAATATTGTTTCCATACATGTGGGTGAGCCTTTGGCTCTTGTCCATTTAGATATTTGTGGTTCCATGACCTGTTAATAATTAGATTGTGCTAAGTACTTTGTGACATTCATTGATGATTATTCACATAAAGTTTAGGCCTATTCTAATTAAGTATAAGTCAAAAGTATTAGCTACTTTTTAGTGATTTCTTAATGGTTGAAAATTAGTCTTGAGATAGGTTAAAATGCCTATGATATGACAATGGGAATGAATATATCTTTAAGACATTTGAGCATTTTTATGATGAGAGGGGTATTAAGCATCAGTTAATCATCTTGTACACCCCACCATAGACGTTGTAGAGTCCATGAATAGGACTATTCAGGAAAGAGTTTGTAGTATGGTCTCATATGCACACTTGCGTATCTTTGGATGTGAGACTTTCTACCATATTCCCAAAGACAAACATAATAAGTTATATCCAAAATCTATCAAATGTATCTTTCTTGGATATGGTGATGCAGATGAGATGAGCTATTGCCTTTGGGACCCATAAACTTGGAAGGTTATCTGCAACCATGGTATCGTATTTCATGAGGAAAAGATGCACATAATGCTAGAGCAGATAATTGCGATGCGCAGGGTGATCTTTGAGGCGAAGCCTCTTGTTACAATATAGCTAGCCCCAGTTAGACAACGCGCTATAGTTGTTGTTGATGATGTAGTGGCCTAAGATCCACTTGTTCTATAGGATCATGATGTTGGATAGAGAATTTAGGCCATATAGACCCCACATGCAATCTTGAGATGCTCCACTAAAGCCTCACATCCTCCTGATTGTCTAGAGCCCTCTATGCAATATGTTGTGATGATAGATACTAGTAAGTCTCTCACTTATGAGGAGGCTATGCACAAAGGTGATTGTCACTCTTGGGAGAGGATCATGCAATCTAAGTATGATTCACTACAAAAAAACTAGATATATAATTTAGTTTCTTTGTCCATGGGAAACATACATTGCCATACAAGTGGATGTACATGTTGAAGACTACCCTTGTGGTTGCCCTAAGCCATCATATAAGGCCAAATTGGTTGGTAAGGGTTTTAAGCAAGAGAAGAGATTTGATTTTGATGAGATTTTCTCTCATGTGGTCATGATGACTACCTTACCCTTGGTATTGTCCTTGGTTGTGCAAATGGATCTGAACTTGTATGAGATGGATGTGAAAATAGATTTTCTTTATGGGAACTTGCATGAGAATGTCTATATGTAGTAGCCTAAGGGCTTTGAGGAAAAGGGTAGGAAACACCTAATGTGAAAGTTGAGGAAGAGCCTTCATGGACTTAAGCAAGCACCTAGAGAATGGTATCACAAGTTTGATGCCTTTATGCATTCACAGGATTGTAAGCCTATAGTGATATGGATCCGTGTCTTTACACAAAGAAGGCCCACGATGGTAGCTTTATCATTTTGGTGCTACATGTTGATTATATACTGATTTCTGAGAGTGCTCACGATGAGTTGGATGCTTTGAAGACTTAGCTCAAAAAGAGCTTTGAGATGAAGGACATAGGGTATGCCTCTCGTAAACTTGGAATACGCATTACGTATAATTGCTCTAAATGACTCCTCTATTTATCATAGAAGAAGTATGTTCATAAAGTCCTTGAGTGGTTTCATATTTGCAAGGTGGTAAGTCTATAGGCTACCTTCTCATGTGAAGGTTAATTAGACAGATTATCCCCAATCAAGTGATGAGATTGATGAGATGGCCAAGATCCTATATGCATCCATGTTGGGCAACTTAATGTATACCATGATAGCCACTAGACCTAACATAGCATTTGTAGTAGGAGTTGTGGCTTGTTATATGATGACACTTAGTAGGTGACATTGGGACGCCATGAAGGGTATCGTGAGATACCTTAAGAGCATTGCAAATATGTGCATTTATTATAGTGGCCAAAATACTAGAGTCATGGGCTACATAAACTCTAATTATGCAGGACATGCAAATAGTAGGAAGTCTATCTCTAGCTATGTCAGTTTTGCTTGAGGTAATTCTTTCTTCAATGTCGAGGGTGCAAAAATGCATGGCTTTGTCTGCTGAGTAGTAGAGCCTCACACCTTCCTAATCATTTAGAGCCCTCTATGTAATATGTTATGGTGACAGATATATATTGGTGAGTCTCTCACTTATGAAGGAGGCTATGCACAAATGTAATAGTCACTCTTGGGAGAGGGCCATGCAATATAAGTGTGATTCACTACAGAAAAACCGTACATGGGATTTAATTCCTTTACCCGTGTGAGAAACATGCATTGACATTCAAGTGGGTTTACGACTTGAAGAGTACACTAGGTCGCCCTAAGCCATCATATAAGGCCAAACTGGTTGCTAAGGGTTTTAAGCAGGAGAAGAGATTTGATTTTGAGGAGATTTTCTCTCTTGTGGTCACAATGACTACCTTACTCTTGGTATTGGCCTTGGTTGCACAAATGGGTCTAGACTTGTCTGAGATGGATGTGAAAACAACTTTTCTTAATGGGGACTTGCATTAGAATATCTATACATAGCAGCCTAAGGGCTTTGAGAAAAAGGGCAGGGAACACCTAGTGTGTAAGTTGAGGAAGAGTCTTTATGGACTTAAGCATGCACCTAGGGAATGATATCACAAGTTTGATGCCTTTATGTATTCATAGGGTTACTCTCATACTGATATGGATCCATGTATTTACACGAATAGGACTCGTGATGGTAGCCTTAACATTTTGGTGCTATATATTGATATTATACTGATTGCTAGGAGTGCTCATGCTATGTTGGATGCTTTAAAGACTCAACTCAAGAAGAGCTTTGAAATGAAGGGCATAGGGTATGTCTCTCAATATGCATTATGGGTAATCACTCATGTAAATGACTCCTCTACTTGTCATAGAAGGAGTATATTCACAAAGTCCTTGAGCGATTCCATATGCAGGGTGATAAGTCTATAAACTATCCATTACCTTCTCATGTGAAGGTTAATCATGCAGATTATCCCTAGTCAAATGATGAGAGGTCTGAGATGGCCAAGATCTCGCATGCATCGGCATTAGGCAACTTGATGTATACCATGCTAGCCACTTAACTTGACATAGTATTTGCAGTGAGAGTTGTGGCTCGTTATACGATGACACCTGGTAGGAAACATTGGGATGTCGTAAAGGGTATCATGAGATACCTCTAGGGCATTGTAGATATGTGCATTTATTATGGTGGTTAGGATATTGGAGTCATGGGCTACACAAACTCTGATTATGTAGGACATGTAGATAGTAAAAAATCCATCTCTGGCTATGTCTTCTTCTTTTTTGGAGGTGTTGTTTCTTAGATGTCGAGAGTGTAGAAATATGGCCTTATATACTACTAAGGCTGAGTACATTACAACCACTGAGACTTGCAAGGAGACCCTATGTTTAGGTTGGTTGTTGGCAGACCTTAGTATGATTATGACTTCTATATTGCATTCAAACTCTATGAGTGTCATTCAGCTGGCACGTAATCCAGTCTTTCATGCGAAGATTGATCACATTGAGATTCGTTATCACTTCATCAAAGAGGTGGTTGAGGACAAGCAAATAGAGCTTGTGAAAATCTTGATTGGCGATAATCTTATAGGTTTTATCACTAAAACTCTTCTAATAGAGTGTTATGCCTTTCTTAGGAAGACAATAGGTGTAAGATGAGATGACATCTATTCCTCATCCTATTGTACTTCTATGTATACTTTGTCGCATTTTTCTTGTTTTCTCTAGGTACATTTGCCTTTAAGTGGGAGGTTATTGGGGGTTGAAGGTCGTGTATGACTAGCCACCTATATTTAATTGTACTCATTGATCACACACATGTACACTATAGGTAGTGGCTGCTCGTCATTGTCACTATATTATTGATTCTTTACATGACAATAGAGTAAGGCTTTCTTGCTTCCGCTTCTATATCCACTCTTGCTTTACCTTTTAAAATTCCCAAACACCCTTGTCCCACCAAAAGAGAGAGACCCTAATCCCTACCATAGAACCTTGACTCACTTGCCACCCCAAATACTAGAATCTCCCATTGCCCCAAACCTAAGTCTCTCTCTTAAAGACCCAAAAGACTACTCTTGCCCTCTCTTAGAGCTATTCCTCCCCCTTCCCCCAACCTTCAAAATCCCTAACCTCCTCACATCCTTAATTCTTTATGCCACCTTTTCCCACAAGGGAGAGGTAGAGACATAGGAGAGAAACAAGAAAGGAGAGTATATGTGAGTGAGTGAGAGAAAAAATATGGAGAGAGAGAGAGAGGAGGAAGAGGAGGAGGAGAATAATAATAATAATAATAATAAGTGAAGGAGGCATCATGTTGCATGGGGAAAGAGGCGAGCAAAGCAAAGTTACCATGTGGTTTGTGGGGGAAGAAGCAGGAGTGCAATTATACTCTCCCACAATGTTGCATTGCAATAGCTTTGAGTGATTGACAGTGTCACGAAGCAGCCTGATGAGAGGAGGCTGCCTAGTGTACCTTATGCATGCAAGGAATGCTATTATTATGCTAGTCTTTTATATGTGATGAAATTATTTAATACATATATCTATTTTTGCGTCCAAAAGTTGGGCAAAGTCATGGGTATATTTCTTTTGTGAGCAACGAGATTATTTAATACATATGTTAATGTTAATGTTAATGTCAATGTTAATTTCCGCGTCCAAAAGTTGGGCAAAGTTATGGATATCATATTTATATATATATATATATGTTTGTAAGTGGAGTGTGTCGAATCCCGAGGCAACTTTTGAATGAGAAGAAACTCTGCTCTCTCGGCGCGCTGCTCTCTCGGCTCTCTCGGCTCTCTCTCTCTCTCTCTCTCTATCTATTAGATAGAGGGCGTAGGTCCCTACATATCATATTCTTCTGCTTCCATGGTGCTGTCGGCAATGTGTGCTCATGTCGAGGGTTGTGAAAGCAGAACAAGAAGAAGAAGACAAAGATAAAAGACTCGGTTCTCGTCCCATGTTCCGCTCCCTTTGTAGGCTCTGAACAGACATTTGAAAGCCTTCTGAATCAACGGATTTGGAGCTTCCTCAGAAGCTTTTATCTGAGTTGCACCCTGATCAGAGAACAGGTGCACTGGAAAAAGCATTACGGCTTTGGAAATTAGGGTTTGGAGCATTGCTCTGCTTTTCAGCAGGGAAAATCGGATCTTGTGATTGCTTTCTGTTGTACTGCAATCTGGATTACTCGAGGCAATTGGCATCACTAGGATATTTGACTTGAGAGAAAGAGAAAGCATATGCTGCTTGCACACGGGGGCATTACTCTTCATATCCGTTTTTCCATGCTCTGACAGGCCTGCTTTTGATACACCGTGATGCCATCCAAGCAGAGTGCAGGCTCATCTAATGAGCAGGATGTTGCCTCATTTGCTTCTTCCCCTGACCATTCTATGCCTTTAACTGTTGATCAAGTCTCTTCGACAAGGTGGCGCCAAGGTTCGGCGCAGGAGGACTTGGAGAAAGGTGTGCAGGAAGACGAGACCGAGAGAGGGGTTGGGGACTTGGAACAACAAAATGATGAACATGACTCATCATCAGATGCAGACCAGGAGGAGGACGGGAAATGCCGTGTGTGCCACCTTGTCTATAATAGCGAGCATGGTAGTCGGGAAACAATGCAGCTCGGTTGCAACTGCAAGGAGGACCTGGCCATGGCTCATCCAGATTGTGCTGAAGCCTGGTTCAAAATCAAGGGAAACAGGTACATTTCTGTGCTTAGTAGTACGAGGTATTGATGCACATTTTGTCTCTCAGAATGTGCAGTCTTAATCTGATGGAGCCTTGCTGTGGCAAAATACTACGCTTATGCCCATTTTGTGTTGGGCACGTAGGACTAATATGTTCGCAGCAAAGTAGTCACGGTAATTTGCAACAATTGGGTTGAAGAGGGATTCAGTATATGTTTAGCATCTTGCTGTTTCTCATCTTACATGCAAATGCCAATACACAAGCATCTTGACACAGATTTTACCTCAGTGTCCGTGCTGCTTCCCTCCTCAATGAACTTCCCCTAATTGCTGAATTATCACTATTCAGTAGCGAGCATTACATAAGGCAAAGGCTCGGATTTGTTTGCACAACTCAATTTCCAAGCCATCACAATTAAGCCCTGTCAGTTCTATTTTTGTGTTTGTGTGCAGGGTATGTGAGATATGTGGTGTTACTGCACAGAATGTACTTGGGAATGAAGATAATTTTAACTTCATGGAGCAATGGAATGATAGAGATGCCAGCACTGTAGCTGAGCAGCAAAGAAGGTGTTGGCAAAGTCTGTCGCTCTGCAATTTTTTTCTTGCTTGTATGGTAGTCACTTTCATTCTTTTATGGTTATTTCGAGTGACCATTTCTTGATATTCTTTGCTTTTCATATATGGCCATGGGAGCTGCTGCTGTCCTGAACAGCTGTTTATGTTCAATAAATTTGGGAATGCAGAATGTAGTGTCTAGTATGTATGTATTTTGACCATGCTTAGAAGCTACCTCATTGCTCAAACACGAAGTTATAACAATAGCAGCTAGTCTGAGAGAGAGAGAGAGAGAGAGGCCAACTTACTTACACAAGGGGATTGCCTGTTAAATTTCATGTCATAGGTTTGTATGATGATGGGATTGTCAGCAAACATACTTCCTTCTCTTTAACTTTTTCAGCCTTGTGCAACTTAATTGTTGTCTTATGTCATCGATGCTTGAAACTTAAGAGGTTTTCATCACATTCTGCGTTGCACTAGAGACTTTGATTGCAGTTCTCGATCATTACCATATGTCCATCCAATGCTTCACTCTATGGAAAGTGCAAGAGAAATCTATCCAAATGAGTGATGGTTGAGAGCCAAGTGATGACTATAGGTGAGCATCAGGGAACGTGAGCTTATTGAGGCATAACTATTAACGAGAGTCAGATGCATGCCTACGGTTGTATCACCCTGCTGCAGTGAAGTCAGATTGCAAAAGAAATTTACATTCCATACACGATTAGGAAGCCTCCCTGATAGATATCATAAAGAAACATGACAAACTAGATGATGAAGTCATCAAGGATGCTTACATGCTGAAGATCAAACTAAGGCTAATTTTGGTAGACAAAGGGTTTAAGTAGATGATACTTTCAAGAAAAACCAAAGCATGAATCTACACCAACACAACTCAAGGCATGACCAAGTGAAAACCACCAATATGAAAATAGTTAGAAATGAAGGCAAATGACCAATTGATCAAGGAAGCAAAGTCGACATAAAGAACTTCAAAAAGCCTAAGCATCAAGTTACTTTTGGGTCACAATGTATCGAGGAAGCAAAGTTGATATAAAGAATTTCAAAAAGCCTAAGCATCAAGTTACTTTTGGGTCACAATGTATCTAGTAATTTTATTAGCTTTAGC